>NW_023276806.1:23071441-23371441 GCF_003668045.3 Cricetulus griseus
TTTTAGTTGGGGGGAGTAGTAGGGGAGGAAGGGAGGGAGAAGGGAACTGGGATTGTCATGTAATTCCATCTTGTTTGTAATTCAAATATATAAAAAATAAAAAACAAACAAAAAGAAAGAAATCTGGTTAGGGGCCTTGCAGAACCAGGGTCTCCTACATGATCACTTGGGTCTCACCTGTGTGAAATAGGCTTATTGGGTCGGTTAAGAACTTTTGAAAAGCCTCTGAGGCCAGACTTAACTTGACACTTTTAAGAGTGAGAAAGGTGACCACGGAAGGTCAGTGGGTTGGGAGAAGATTGGCAGCAAGTGGGTCAGCAAAGAAAAAGACATTGGTCTTTGTAACCCATGGGAAGAGCTCAGGTTTGCAATTTACATTTGTTGGAAAATTGTTAAAATTCATCTATAGCAATGATAGAATAATGTAAATGATTTTTTAAAAAGATCCTGGCATGTGAAATGCTGTGTTAAGGCTTGTTCTGGCCAAAGTCAGCTTGCAATTAATTTCTTTTGTAACGATATTAAGAAGTGAATCTTACTGTGAAGTTCCCAGGGAAAACAGGAGCATTGGCAGCAGCCTGTAATGTTTGTTGCTGGTGGTGGGGTCTATAAGTTTTCAGTGGTCAACAATTGTAAAGGAAATAACCCATCCTAAACACTCCAAACTTGAGTCACAGAAAATTGAAAACTCAAGCTGGTGTTGACCTGGCTGCTTCATCCCCATTGGCTAGCTTCCACACTGCTGGATGCTGGAAGGTGCTGTGAATGCTATAGGCAGAGGAAAGTAACCACCAGTCTTACAAGGCTACAAAGCTTGCAAGCTACAATAAGGTCTAACATGTCAAGATAGGCCCACTGGTGAAACAGGGCACGGACATCGTAGGAGTGAAAAATTAATTTCTGTTTGGATATAAGGTCCACTACACAAGATTGAACCCATATCTGGTATTGCTATCATGGCTAAGAATCTGTGGTTAGACAGGTCATAACCCCCCAGGGAGAGCCTACTACTGTTATTCTGCTAAACAGATATAGCATTTAACTGGCTCCTAATAACTTATCATTATACACATAGATTCTTACATCTCTCAGCCCTCTCAGAAATGCTTCTTTTTATAGTAGATGATGAAGAAAAAGACTCACATCTAGCCAGGGTACAGAGGATTGGAAAAATGCAGATTTTTCAATGGTAATTGGGACATCTCTACCACACCTTGTTCTCCCAAGGCTTAGGGATCTTCGTGGAAATGGGGGCAGAAAGATTGGAAGGAGACAATGGTGATGGATGACTAAAAGGAACTGTTTTCTGGGCACAACAGGGTGGGTAGACATAGGAACTTGTGGTGGTTGTGACATCCTTCACAAGTACAATGTAAGCTCAAACTAGACAATAAAACCCCATCATGGAGATGGGAGTTGATCACAACATCCCATCCTTAGCTGAGGAATCATTGGTAGTTGACAGATGTCAGAGAGGGAATGCCATTTTTTTTTAAAGAGAATGGTGGAATGGGTCAACCATGTTTCAATGAATGGCCACAAACATACCTAAGAGTCAGCACTAACTAGACTTGATGGGTTAAAAGAAAATGAATACATAAAATTGGGTGTGTAGAAGGGGAGTGGATTTGGGAGGAATTGTATGCAATTCTCAAAGAATCAATGAAACAGAATAAAAGAGAATAAAAATAAAAAACCTGTTTATATTTGTAACCCATTTTTAATTTGGATTATTTGATATTTTGATGTTTGGTTTCTTGAGTTCTTTATATATCTTGGGAATTATCCCTCTGTCAGATGTGGGGTTGTGGAGGATCTTTTCCCATTCTCTAGGCTATCATTTTGTCCTATTGACAGTTTCCTTTGCCTTACAGAAACTTTTCAGTTTCATGAGGTCCCATTTATTAATTGTTGATCTTAGTGTCTGCACTATTGGGGTTCTATTCAGGAAGTTGTCTCCTGTGCCGATGCATTCAAGACTATACTGGTACTTACTTTTAGTGCAACTTGATATGCCATGTTTTGTTGGTATCCATGGGAGGACTGCCCGTTTCTGAATAGACATGGAGGAGGAGTAGATGAGGTGGGGAAAGAGGGAAGGTGGGGAAGAGTGGCTGAGAGGAGAGAGGAGAGGGGACACCGCATTTGGTATGCAAAAGAAAGAAGGGAACAAAAGAATAACAAGGAGAAAGGAAGGAAGGAAGGAAGGAAGGAAGGAAGGAAGGAAGAGAAGGAAGGGAAAAAGGAAGGGAGAAAGGAGGGAAGGAGGGAGGACGGGAGGGAGAGAGGAAGGGAGGGAGGGAGGGAAGGGGGGAGGGAGGGAAGAAAGGAAGAAAGAACCTTAAAAAGAAGTGCAGCTTTTGTGGGTTATTAAAGGCATAATGGTCTGTCAACAGAGTTGCAACTAATGCTGTAATCAAATGCCAGTGTCTAGGTTACTTTTCTATTGTTATTATAAGAAACCTATATGATAGGTTTATCATAACATGATCTAGGCACTTTATAGGAGAGAGAGTTTATTTAGAGACTATAGTTTCTGAGGGATAGAGTCTATAATCATAATGGTGAGGGGCGTGGCTTCGGGCAGGCAAGTATGGTAATGGCATAGCAGCCGAAAGCTTACACATTAAGACACAGCCATGGAGCAGAGACTAGGAATGGCATATACTTTTGAAAGCTAAAAGCCTGTATCCAGTGACATTCCCCCAGCAAGGCCACACCTTCTAATTCTTCCCATCAATTGGGAATTGAGCATTCAAATAAATGAGCCTATAAGAGCCATCCTCATTCAAACACCACAGTCACCATTGGCCGTATCCTCCTTATTCTTTTTCTCTTTCTCCCACGTGGTAATGCAGCAGGAAAGCCATTGCCAGATGCTGACACTTCCGTGCTAGACTCCTGAGCCTCTAGTCTGCCAGCCAGTAAGTTTCCCAGGCAGGGCTATTCTGATGTTGCACAAGATGAACAAAGAGAGGAGGAAGTAATGCCAGAATACTGTGGACTGAATTACACTGCAAATAGTACGGATGAAGCGATTTCCACAATTCAGGATATGTCCTAGAAGCTGGCTAGGTAGAACTTCTGTTGGATCCAATGTAGGGTATGAAGAAAAGAGAGTAATGAGAAATAGCAGCCTTGTTTTCACCCTTGAATATATGGAGAATAAATAGAAGGATATCTATGGTGGGTGAGGAGTTTGGGTCCATGGCTGCCTTTGGACAATGAGAGCCTGAATTGGTACCAAGCATTAAAGATGTTGCTGAAATGTCTGCTTGGAGTTAAAGAGACAACAGTTGATGGATAATTAAGTAAAATAAGTAAAGTAAGACACAGAACAAACATACAAGAAATGTGGCCACCTTCAGATTCTCCTCACATGAAAGACAATGGGATCTCCTTCTAATTGTCAGTGTCACGGCACAAGCAGGACCATTCAGTGACAAATCACATCACACTCCAAGGAAGGCATGTTGTACCTTCATTTGAAAGCCAGTCATAAGAGTAGCAGATCATTAGTTAGCTGAATTCCGGAGGTGAGTTTAAAGTTTATTTTAATCACTTGAAGCTCTCATATTAACCCAGTAAATGTGCCTCAGATAAGATCTCAAAGATCCCTTCCCTTTGTCTGTCTTATATCTTGTACTCCACCTCTTTCCCTTTAAAGGACAAACTATTACTATATATCCAAGGCTAGATTCAACCAGTGACTCTGCTTCTACCTCCCAAGAGTTTGGGTATACCTTAGCTCACCTTTTCCCTTCTATGTCTGTTCCTGTTTTTCATATCTCATCTACCTGGCCAAAGACCACATACATGTTCTGTAGTAAATAGTTTAGGAGGGCACAGCCAGAAGACTGTTATCTTGTTTCCATCATTAGCACCTTGAGCTCTGGCTACTCACACTTAGCACAAATTTCCTCAGGAAACATCAGGATTCCAGGGAAAGATGTCCAGAGCAGAAATATGTCACTCTTAGTAATACGCACCACTGCCCATATCATATCATACTGGAAAACTACTTTGCTGCCATGAAAGGAGAAGTGAAGCAGTGAAGAAGTAAGGTTTTCATGTCCCTGTAGCACTCTTCTTGAGTGTCTCTTTCATGCCAGAACTTCCTAAACCTTTTTTTTTTTAACTTATGGCTCCTGGGTAAGATATAGGGCGTATTTCCTCATTTTAAAGATGAGAGTTAGACCATACAGTTAGTAAATTTTGTAAATGGTTATCAAGTTGACTTAATAAATTTGTGCCCTTTCTTTCTGTTAAACATGGGCTTTCCACAGCAAGCTTTAGTATGAAGTATTTCTCTTTATACCCTAAATATCCATTTGCTTTTGGTTTCTTACTAGACCATTAGAATGTTTCATTCATAAAAATTCAATATCTAACTTTACATATGAGACTATGAAGGCATAGAGATGAGAGTTGATCAGATCATTGTCATATAGTAAAAACAACTAACTACAGTAGCTTAACGGTGCTATATATAAGTTATATAGCAATGCAATTTGCCCTTGGGCATCCAGTAGTGAGGTGTTTAATAGATAAGATTCAATTCTATTTTTCATTATACATGTAATCCTACCTCTTGGGAGGCTGAGGCAGAAGGATCATGAGTTCAAGGCCAGTCCTGGGTACATAGGAAAACCTCATCTCAAATTACATTCTTCTCCCATTACCCATACAAGACACCAAGTTCATATTGCACAGTGCAAATGGATACCAATTATGGTTAGATTTGGATGGTAGTGTGTCTTCTGCTCAGAATAACCACATCTTGGAATAAATGCAATTTGGCCTCATTATCTAGGAACACTAACCAGAGTCTAATCTTATTATATTCATTTTCAAATACAGAAAAACATCAGAAAGTTTAGATTGCACAGGCAAAAAGGCCTTTTCTTTTTAAACACAAAACAAGAAAAGCACCTTAAACTTGGTACACAATGTGGCAGGTAAGTCATGAGGCTACAGCAAGGTAGACAGAGATTTGGGTATCCTTGAGAATCTGTAAACAGTTGTGATGCTGAAAACCGGGTAAAGGAGGCACATAAAGGAGGGTATTCCCAGAGTGCTGCATCTTGGGACATGAGAAGAACATATTTATTTCATGGAGGGATGAAATAAAAAACTATCTTTCACTACATTTAAGTAGCTCTAAAGACATTTTAAGACTGGGTTAACTTGTTAGCACTGTTTTAATTCTTTGTAATTATAGACATAAGCTATGCACAAAGTGAACTACTTGGTTAGAGAATTAAGAAGCAGTGTTGGTGTTTTGCAGCATCATGAAATGTATCCAGGAACAAAGTGGGCCAGAAGCAGCAGAACAATAATGCAGCTTTAGAGGCTAATGTAAAGGACCAATAATTTGTTCAGACCTTAATTGGGAAAATCTACTCTGAGAGGGATGGTGCTGTTTTACATAGAATGCCCGACAAGGATGGAACAACCTGTCATGGCACCTCATCTCCAAGCCCAGGGAACTGTGTGGGAAGAGTTTTCAAAATTGGAAGAGAAAAATGCTGTGCTCTCCAGTGAATATATGCCGTTAGTACACACACGCTTCCATACACAGAGATATAATGGACACACCCGAGACTTCCATTAAAAATCTCCAAATGCACAATTAACCAACAAGTTTACCTCAATAATCTGTGTGCTCACAACTGTGATGAGTCCAGTGGGGAACAAAAATGGCTCATGGATCCTGTCTTCAAGTAGCATCCCCCGCAGCCACAAATAAAACATGCTCCAATGGGATGCTGTAGGCTTTTGGATGATACTGATGTTCAGTAACGTTTCTCCACTGAAGAACAAATGTGACTTAAAGAGCGACTTTGTAGTCAGCTGTGCCCAAAGTAGCCATTTTGGAAAGTGCTTTGACAGATGCCTAGAGAACATTTTGTGAATGTGACTGGGGCAAACACTTGAGCTCTGTCTGCTTTGCACATGTCGAATGTGGATTAGCAGCAGTTCTTGTTTGTGCCGGCGTGAGCTTTAGAAAGCCAGCCTGTGAAAATTTAGGTTTTATTCTCAAGAGATAGTCATTGTAGTTATTGATACCATAAGCCTTTTGTAGAAATTTTGTTGATAGCCAGTTGATGTGCAATAAACATTTCCCTCCCTTGGTTTCTGTAGCAGAATTTATTCTGGAGAAAATTGTGACTATATGCATAATTTAATAGAGAACAGTTCCTGGCCTTGTGCTTTTGTCTACCCCAATTTTTCCAAAATAACGCCCTATTTACAGTTCACTCCAGCTATCACCTGGCATGAGAATATGCCAGTCAGGGTGGTAGGCATGGATGTGTGAAGAGAAATAAAATGTAGCCTACTTTGGAAGATTTGAGAGAGTAGTGAGGGATTCTAACAGGCAAAGACATTTAACAAAATGTGGTTATCACTGAGCCAGGGTACTATGGGAGCAGACTAGCAGCAGGCTGGTCCTTCCGGGAGAACTGCATGTCTGTACTGAACTTCCAAAGGCAAAGGCTGTAAGACTAAAGCAAACCTAGGAGACTTGGACACACACTGTGTTCTGAGGGAACTGGAAGTGATTGTGGTGTCTAGAGTGTGTATGAGAGACCTGGAAGGAGAAGTTCCAGATTTAAATAGGATAGGATCTGGGTCATGAAGAACTTTGATGAGACTAGAAAGGGCTGGTCTGGATTTGATGACCAATGAGAATAAGTACTCAGAGCAGAAGTATTTTTACTTCAGTCATTGCCTCAGCTGCAAGTTAGTCATGCAAAGAGAGCATGAGACAAAGATGAAGCATTTGGTCACACATGGAACTGAAATCTGGGGCCAGTGAGGAGTCTACAGAAACAATCAAAGACAATCAGAAGGGAAACTGTGGAGGTTGCAAAGTCCAAGTGTTGAGTCAGGGAAAAAAACACCCCAAGGACTCTTCTGTTTCCATGAAAAGCCTCTAAACTGAAGCATAATTATGTTCTTGCAGTTTCTGTTCTTTGTAAAAATGTGTTTTAATTTTTAGTTTTAGATTTGTGCGCATATGTGTGTCTAACCAAGGAACTATTTCTCCAAACCCAGGTTTCTGTTCTTGATGAATGTTAGGATTGGAGAAGGTCTGCTGCTGTCCTATAGGGAAAACTGTAGACTTCCCTTCATCACAGGGTGGGCAAAACACTAGAAATTCAGTGCTATCAAATGAGAGGAAAGGATAGTAGGCCAGAAGCCACAGATCTGGAAACACAAAGACCACCAAACATTTGTGCTTCCTGAGTGAAGGTAACCAGAAAAGTTCCATACAACCTAGATGACAATGGAACAGCCAGCTAATAAGCTATTAATCCAACTTTGACAGGGCACTAAACACCAAACTATACCACTATATGATCATAACTACAAGCTCAAAATTAAGGTGCTTTTCATTGTGCTAAAGATATCTGTCAGTTTGAAAAATGTTACTGCTTTCAGCCAAACCGTTTCTAACATGAGTATGCTACTAGTGTGTCTAATATTTATGTTTTCACAAACTGAAAGGATTCTTATAAGTTCCAGGGAGCCGAGTTGGACTCACACAAACAGGTCAGATTCACTCCAGATAAACATTATTCAATCTCTCCTTGGTCCCAGGACTCCTGTCCCTCATGTCGGGAACCCCTCCCTCATCTTACAATCTTCCCCTCAAGTACCAGGGCCTAAGAAAAAAATTTCTGAACTTAACCTTGTCCTCTACTGTGCCATCATCTTGCCAGGTCTACAGAGGTGCCAAACGTCCATACATCCATGACTTCTATGAAACAACCAGCTACCCCAGGATGTAGCAATACCCAAGGGTTCTCAGGTTTCCCAAAGATACTCAACACCCCCAAGGTCGGCAGGAAGTAGTCTTGAGAACTTAATGCCCTCACTCCCTAACTTGCCACACTTAACTCCCACCTTTTTAATAATAATAAGAGGTGAGATTGTTGGAACCTCAGAATTATGCTGACCCCACCCCTGACAATGGGCAGGAGACACATAGTGGCATGGCCACATCATAGCTAAATCACTTGTTACAGGGCTGCATAAGGACTCAGTACGAATGTGCAAGCTTCCCCTTTTAAGCAAGGACCCCTCACCCCTTCCCCCTTTTTCTCTGCTCCTGGTTGGCCAACACCTAACCCCCTTATTACCTTCCTCCAATAAACTCCAAATGGGTGTGTTAAAAACAAAAAAGAACATTAGAACAGCAACGTCACCCACGCACTGTGCTGCGAGCTTGGTTTGTTTCTTTTGACTTGTCTTTACACTGATCTAATTTTCTCCATGGCAGCATCTACCTGATGTACTGTCCTCATTCTATGTGGGTCGGACTCAAATGTCCTGACAGAAATTCTTTTTCTATGGAAAAAGAATAGGACAGAAATCCTGAACTAGCCTTAAACATACTTCTGTCATTTTGTATCATATAGTGAAAGTGGTATTCTTAGCATCAACATTTATGAAATCAAATGATTATAAAATTAAAGTAGTGGTTAACTCTGAAAAAATGTTGAGGGTTTTTTTTTTTTTTATGTCATATAGTACCAAAAATATCTAGCCAAGACCCAACTCTTTTTTAATTTAAATTAGAATCAAGCTTCTTTTACATGTCAATCTCAGTTCCCTCTCCCTCCCCTCCTCCCCTGTCCCCCACTAGCCCTCTATCCCAACCCCTATCTGCTCCCCAGGAAGGGTGAGGCCTTCCATGGGGAATCTTTAAAGTCTGTCATATCCTTTGGAGCAGGGCCTAGTCCCTCCCCAGTGTGTCTAGGCTGAGAGAGTATCCCTCTATGTGGAGAGGGCTCCCAAAGTTCATTTGTGTACTAGGGGTAAATACTGATCCACTACCAGTGGCCCCATAGATTGTTGAGAACTCCAAAGTGACTTCCTCCTTCAGGGGGTCTGGAATAGCAATGCTGATTTCCCAGCTATCATCTATAGGAAGAACACTCAGGACCACAACCATGGCAATTTCCCCAGGAAACCCAAACCCTAAACTAGCATGAGTGACTGTGAAAAGCAATTAGCTGTGAGTCAGACTTGTAGAACCTCAGATTTCTATCTCAGGTGATAAACCAGGGGGTTTAGCAATGACTTCCACAGTGGTCACTCTCCTGCTCATCCACTCACAACTGACAGTTAGGGTTAGAATCATCCAGGGTAAGCCACACGTGTACCTGGACCATGTATATGATCCTTCACACTGACCAGCAACTTACAGCTACCTAGGCCAAGAGCCTCCAGCAGGATTGGCCCTAGGTCTTCTCTTGTGTCCTCCAGAAACCTTTCCTGCAACACTGATTACCTTTCTGTCTCAGCTGAAACACAAGGGACAAGAGCAAATGCCCCAATATTACAAGCTCTGAACACAATCTTTGACTCTCATTTGGCTGTCTTTTATTTTTGCACTATGGTATGCAAAACTTCTAGAGCAAGTCCTAATACACAGTAGGTGCACACTAAACGGTCACTGAATGAACAAATGCATGTAGGACTACCATCAAGGACCATTTTAGTTAATGCGATGACATTTTAAAACTTTGCCTTGAAGGGAAAAGTATAAATGCCTGCTCCTACATACTTCTTTATTAAGGTTATTCAAGGCCAACTCTTTTCTATCTCCTAGAACAAGAAGAACTGGTAACAGAAGATTCAGAGACCTTGACGTGACTGAAGAAAGGGTGGTAAGGGATACCATGTGTGCAACAGTCTTTCTTTGTATTCTTCACACTGAATTCTCTTTGGTATCTTGAACTTGGAAGAGCCTATGCAATGTGTGTGGTTGAAAAGGGACTGCTTCTCTCTATCGCTCATTCCCCCTCTGAGAAGTCTTCATGGTGCCCCTGTGGTTTTGATCAGCTCTCCAGGAAGGAGGGATTAGAGTTCTAACTCGGGTTAGTAATGAGTGTGGTTAGTGCTGTTATCTGGCTACTGACCACAAAGGGGTGTAGGAAGTGTGTTTGTGGTCGCAGAAGGTGGCTGCTAGGAAATTCAAGGACTGTGCAGTACTGGGTGTCTGTTTCCTTTTGTTTCTGCATTGCACATATACCTGGTGCTTTTCTTAGTGGAATTCATGTGCAGGTGGAGGGCTGCATGAGGAGAAGCTGTCGAATGGACACGGTGAATTGGTAAAGAATGTGGCCACTGGTTCACAAATCAGTATTTCAAAGGGAATTTGGATATAACACCTGTTGTAGGGGTTGTGGCATTCAATTCTTTGGAAAGGAGACTACAGCATGATGATATCTTAGAACACATGATACTGAAGTCTGTGGTATCTGATCTATACTCAGAAAAATATTGTGAAATTAAATAAAGTAAGGGGCATAGCTAAGAATTTAATTATCTTATCTATACTATAACTGATTTGTATCAAATGTAGAAAGAGAATCCAAATTTTAAAGAAGAAAGATAAGTATTATTTTCTCCTGACCTGTTAGAGGTCTATCTTTCCCTGTGCTGCAGTACAGCATTTGGTAGCATTTCCTCAGCAGAAAATGAAGATGAATGGCCTCTTATTATTACGAGAGAGACAGACAGAGAGAGAGAGAGAGAGAGAGAGAGAGAGAGAGAGAGAGAGACAGAGAGACAGAGAGAGACAGAGAGAGACAGAGAGAGACAGAGAGAGACAGAGAGAGACAGAGACAGAGACACAGAGACTGAAAAGGGTTGGAAAAATGTACACCATTTATTTTTTCTTAAAATGCACCCAGAAGTTCTTAATATGATGAAGAGGCATGAGTTTCATTTTTGAGAAAACAAAAATCATACCAATTCTATCCCTTTATAAAATTAAATAAATGCATTTATTACTGAATTGGAAGGACCTTAGAATTAAAACGCCTGCTAATGTCAAGCAGAAAAAAGAACTTCCCAAGTGACTTAGGGCACCATTTGTGTTGAATTCGGAGCTGACCAGAAAGATGACTCTCCTTTCACAGACAGAGATTGACAGCTCTCTTTACTAGCAAGCCAGAAAGCTTCTTTCTTCGTGCTTTTTGAAGACACTGTCATAAAGAATATATATATATATATATATATATATATATATATATTAGTATAATTATATATTTATATATTCATACAATATATAATTTACAATACATAATATATATTTATTATACATATTATAAAAACCATCTATAGATGGATTTTCAGCTATTAAATTGCTGCTCTGAACTTTTGTGCCCTTCAGAATCAAAATAGAAAGAATTGTAAACAAAAGCTTCTCAGTTTAAAAAACCACAGCAGCTTTTCTGTGATTGAGAAGAGAACCGAGGACTCATTCATCAAATCACCTGGTCAGCTCACATTAGGGATAGCCACATTAGTGATGTCAATGTTTACAGTATTATATGAATCTCTTGATAAAGGTTATGTTTCCAGAATGCCCATTGAAAGGGATATTGCTATTATGTCATCTATGTCTTATTTTTACTTCAGAATCGATGCTAATTATCTCTGAGAACTTTTCATTAGAAGAGATAGGTTAAAACCAACCCGCCTTGCACTCTAGCTGGTGACAATGGTTTCACCATTTCTGTGGTCTGAGTTGTCTGTCCCCCTACAGCCTGATAATGTGCTGGCCATGAAGTAAGGCAATGCTTTGAAGTTCTGTTGTAGCACGTGGTACTAACACAGTCAGTAAACACTGAATAAATACTAGAAAACCTATACAGAGATTGTACCAGAAAAATCAGGCATCCCGTAATAAAATAAAATGGATAGCCATGTTCTCTTAATTCATAACTGCATTTGCTGAGGCCACACAGGAGTCTCAAGGTGGAATTCATAAGGTCTGATATACTTGGGTTCAAATTCATCATCAGTTCTACAAAATGTTTAATGGAAAATTATATTATAATATTTTATAAGATCTTTTATTTAAATTTCTTATCACAGTACACAGATCAACAATTTGAATTTTCTTAACAATAAAGAGTAGCATCAATTATGTAATTGAAGAGAATATAAAATACTTTGTATTAACATTGGTATTTGTTATATACTTTTGCAAATGTCAAAGTCCCAAATATGACTGTACTGTTAGTCAGCTAGACATTATATTACCAATGATGCATGTCTAATTCAGTGGATTAAAGAATAAATACTGATTTCTGTGACCATATGTCAATAAGTAGCTGCAAATCTTCTGAGCTAGGTAAACCATCAGATATGGGATGTGGGCAGTAAAAACTAGACTCTAGGACACAAGCTCTGGGGTAAAGTCTGAAGCCCCTGACATCAGATGAATAATGACTGGCATGTATCCAAGGATATACTCAGCTACAAAGGAACATTTTAAGCCCATGCTCATCTCTTGTATACTAACACAGAGCCTATCCACAGCTACAGCCTGGCAAAGAAGAAGGACTTCACTAACCAAGAACCCACAGCAAGCGTGTAAACTCACGTTACAGCTGAGTGTGAAGGATTGTCACCAAGGGTTTTTGTCACCCTTTGTTGCTGGCAGGGTGAATGCCACCGGTGGTTCTCAGGTTACACCCTAGTGTTTCCTTTCTTGTGAGAGAAGTTTGCAGTTAAGAATGGAGAAATGTATTGTTGCTTGAGATCCACATTAAGTCCAAAGGTTACAAAGAAATGTTGGTGTACATGGAAGATACAGTTTTGTTTTTGTTTTTTGCTAAAGGGGGGGAAGAGATGGCAAGTAAAATGCATGGGAACACATGAAGGACAATAAACTGCAACAAGTGGAATCCCTACCGTAGGTTCAGAGCTTCTGGGGTAATAGGATCCCTCTAGTGTGTGCCGGACATGCATCATCTAGCGTGGAGAGTTTGGCCATGGAAATGAATTTAATTTTGAGAAAGTTGGCAAGTCCCATGTTTGGACAGTTTGGTTTCTTCTGATTCTGTGCAATGTCTGCCTTCTCTCTTCCTCCAGCTTCCCCTGTCGCCTGCCCTGTGTGACTCATCCACCCTTATTGATTGTCTTAATCCCGGTGGCATCCCCACACATGTTCCCCTCATTAACTTCTTTACAGTTTAATCCCTATGGAGGCTAACATCTGTCTCCTGCTGGGGCCTTCAGTGGTACATAATTATTTCTTTATTTGTTTTCTTTTCACATTGCTGTGTTTTAGTGCTTAGGTTTGACTTTGTATCTATACTTATCCTTTAGACTGGGAAGGGGCCCTTAAAGTATTGCATTATGATGTCATCTTTTCAATTTCAAACAGATCTATATTTTCAGTGATTCTTATAGAAAGTTTCTCAATCCAGCTTGTCATTCGTGAAGCAGAAACTGTTCTTTTTTCTTAAGCAAGCAAATGGAAATAGCCTGATTTCCTTACAACTTATGCCTTTTAACGAATTAGTTGTGTGTATGTGTGTGTGCATGCATGTGTTCACATGTGTGTACAGGTTGTTAGGCATGTGTACAAGCCCCCTCCTGCTGAGTGATCATATGGTCTTTCAGTGAACTCCTGGTTGTCTATCTCTTAGTTGCTTCCCAAATATCCTGCTTCTCTCATAGAAACTGAATGGAAAGACACTCCATGGAGGTGTTCTGACCTATTCTGTAGGAAAAGAGGTGACCTTTGCATTCATAGCTGTGGGCATTTGTGATGGATCCCAGATACAAAGTTAATACTCTGGTTTTAGTGTATGTAATGAAAAGAAATATTTCTAAATTTTCTGTGAATTGTTTCAATGAGTGTCCACTTTATCTTTCATAGAACCAGAAACAAACAAACAAACAAACACTACCAAAATCCTGAAGGATTCAGAAATATTCTCCAGATCACCCTATTTGCTGGTCTTAAACTGTATGAACTAATGAAATATGATTGTTTGCATGTTAATATAGTAGAAAGTGAATATATTCGTACTTGGACAAACATTCGAATGCAAGATGAACAATTTATTTAACTCTTCGTGCTAAGTGTTCTTTACATATCAGTGTCTACCTTCACCAATTATTTTATGACATGTGCTAATGTTTTCCTGAGGAGTGCTAAACACATTCCTCTCATTTACAAATGGTTAACATTAGATGGAAAACTAGCCAATTCCAGGTATGAGTCTCCTTATTGGATGTCCACTGCAGAGCAGGCATCCTGGAAACCATGTACACACCAAAAACAAAAACAGACCCAGCAGTTTGAATTTCTATAAACATATATGTGTGTATAAACATGTGTGTGTGTGTGTGTGTGTGTGTGTGTGTGTGTGTGTGTGTGTTGTGTGTGTGTGCATATGAACACACATGCAAAAATGTAATAAAGAAAAAGAGGCTACAAATTTAAGAGTGGGATAGAGGGTGGGAGGGTAGCTGGGAGGGATGAGAGGGAAGAAATGGTAAGAAGGAAGTGGTGTAATTGTATTTCAGTTAAAAAATAAAATATCTTCCCTCATCTAATAATACAACAAGAATTTACTGTATACTGACGACTTTAGCCCTTCCTCATCGTGTGCTCTGTACTAGCCATGGACAAGTGTCTTAACTTGCCTTTTAGCTGCAGTTTCATTTTTGCTTTTAATTTTCTTCTTTCTTTTAAAAATTTCTGAGAGGGTCTCTCATTTAAAGCCCGGCTGACCTCAAACATTCTGTGTAGTTGAATATGACCTTGAAGTTCTGATCCTTCTGCCTCTGTTTCACAAAGGTGTGGATTACAAGTGTGCATCAACATACCTGGTTTTATGTTGTTCCGGGAATTAAACTCAGGGCCCTGTGCATGCTAGATGAACACTCTGTAACTGATTTATGCTCCTGGCTCTAAATGTTTTCCTTCCACTCTTCATTCCTCCCCCCCTCTGCTCACATCTCATTCTTCTCTCCATCCTCACCTCCTTCTCTCCTATGATTTTTAGACAGGGCTCACTATGTTACCATGGTTGATTTAGTCATTCTTTGTACACAACACATTGTCTGGTGAGAAGAGAAACATGACAGCAAAAAGCTATTATTTTGTCATGTTTGAATTTTTGAATGATATTATTGAGGCAATAAGAGTAATTATGGTAAGGGACTGTATTCAGAAATATTCATGGATTACATGACTCCTGACATACTTAGGAAATAAAACAATGCACTTTGCTTTTAGGATAATCACATTTTCTTTTTAAGAATTCATTACATCATCTTAAAACAGAGTTTATTCTAATAAAACCACACAAGGTTGTGAATTACAGGTCCCAAAGTGCCTAAGGGCTAGCCTGTGGTAGAAAGTCAATGTAGAAAAGGAAAAGAAATTTTGCAAAATGTGCTTGCATTCTATGCTCACCTCCTTTGTGTTCAGCATAAGCCAGAGTACAATATTTATCTACCCCATCAAGACGCTGACATAATAAATTAGTTTCTTCTTAGAAATGCATATTGAAAATACAAACTCTTAAACCTATTTATTAGAAAAAGAATCCAACCCCTTTTTTTAGAAATAGAAACAGAAAGGTTTCCCTGCATCTTCTGACAGTGATTTGAAGGTTTTCGTGAATTTTGAAAGCCTATGAATAAGGAAAAGGGTACAAGCCCAGCAGTGAGTGGGGAGTGCATGATGAAGGGTGACATATGGATGGATGTCAGCAAGTATCAAGAACATTCAGGCAGTGATAAGGGGTGGCATCGTGTGGGCGGAGCTGGCTCAGCTGTCAGGGAGGCAGAGTTGGAGCATCCTAAGAGTTAAGCCTTGCTCCATATGCCTACATGCAGTCTCATATATTAACCTTGATAAAAAAAGTCCTATCAGAATTTTAACTTAAAATATTTTCGTCTTCTAAATTAAATCATTTCCTTCAGGTGGAATTCAGTAATGCTCTGGATAATTACACAGAAGCAAAGAATAACAAAAACTAACAACCCCAACTGTTCCACACACTGACTTCCTGCACGAGGCCCTTGTTATTTCACAGACTATCCTAGCAGCATGTACAAGGGTGTTATCATTCAAATCATTGTAGTCATGTGTGAAAATGGAGGCTGAAGCTAGCCAGTCTGCCATTGTCACACAGAAAAGAGAGAACCTAGGATTGCAATCTAGATGTGCCTCCTTTTAATCCTAAATTTTATCACTCTATAATTCCACGTGCATCTGCTTGGTTCACAAGATTTTTTTTGTAGTATTCTGTAGAGGTACTGATCTGAATTGGAGATTTGCAAAAGCAGAATGGACCCAAAACTCATGAACTATTTTGGTTCTAGTTAATTCCATATCCCTGTTTATCTTGTTGGAAAGTTTCCGAGTAACCCATAAGCCTCATAGTAGGCAGGAAGACATCTGCAAGGGGAAGAGTGAAGTTTGAGTTAGTACCACCTTTGTAGGAACTGGGTCTAAACCTCTGGGGTCTGACCTTGTGGTTTATTCTTCTCACACATTTAAGCACAGTAAAACTCTGAGAAGGGGTTTCTATGTGACAGTTATTACAACAAAGCTTTAAGCAGAGCTACATAGAAACTCCCTAGGAAGGTAGCAAACACCTGCGAACTTTGCCATAAGAATGATTTCTATTGGCTGGTCAACAGAGCTCAGGACCTGGGTCTAGAGGAAGGATCAGTGAGAAGCATAAGGATACCTTCTGCTTCTGTTTTCCTGGAATCCATATGGGGTGTAAATTAATAACACATGAGCCTTTGTGTGGCTACTGCTGGTACTCGGGGTAAAAAGTCTATCTTTCTTCAAAGCCTCTCTATACACTAAATATAGTCACTACTATAAATGGTGAAGGTCTGCTGAAGAGCTTTCTGTACAGAAGATATTTTTGACGGTGTCTTCAGGAAAAGAGTATTTGTCTTCTGCAGATTTTCTACATGCATTCAATTGAATTATTTATCTGAAACTTTTTAGGTCCTTGGTTATATTTTGTGTAAATCTATCATGATGTTACAAGAAATTTTTCCAGCCCATCTGAGTGGAAGTACTCACTTGAGGTCCTGCGTTGAATAAGAATTTGCAAACTTGCAACCTACTTTAGTGGCAAGTGAAATGGAGATGTGTTTTGTGTGATTCATTTAGGGATATTAGCTTGCACTTTTATTTCCCCAAGGCCAAAACAAATGGGTACTGTGTATCTTTTCATTCAAATAGGAAAATGTTCCTCCTTAAAGCTTCGGTTTGGTTTGATATTAAGGCATCATTTTAAAGCAATAAAGGATGCTTTTCAACTAGTTTGAAACCAAACCTTATATCTAGAAAATGCAGTTAGAAGTGTGCTATAACCCATTCATACCAGTTCCCAAGAGCCAAATGTGCACTTCTCTTCAGAACTTTGTATTTAATAACATCAAATTGAATATGGCAATAGTGGAAATATCCACACCATAGGGATTGGCAAATATCGCAAGTCATGGCTGCCTTCCTGCTGAATCTTCCAGGGAAATGTTGCACAGTTGCAACCATTCTCAGTTTATTTCCTCCAAATGACTAATCCCTGCGCTGCTTATAGATAGCAAACATAATTTAGTGAGTGACAGGAGAAAATGGAGACTGCCTTTGCATTTTCTTCACCTTGTAAATGAGAAAATGTATATCTGGAGAGGTTAAATGATTTTCTTAATAACACACATTTATTTGAAGGGCTTAGGCCACAACCTCCCCCCACCCTTGACGCTTAACTACTTGGTGAGAAAACAGTTTTCTACTCATGGTAAGTCAATACTCTCATGGAACTCAGTGTGATCTTGGGGTCCTGGTCTACAGTGGTCCATTCTGAAGTTGATTGTGTGGATCAGTGCAATGGATGGTGTGTAGCTGCCTTATTTCAACAAATCCTTGTTATTCAGTTTTTATCTTTGGTTTTATCAGAAATTGCCTATAGCTGAGTTTTCCAGAGAAACAGAACTGGTAGGATCCATACAGATCTACAAAAAAGACATGTTATGCAAGGTTGGGGCATATGAACATGTGTATTTAGAAGTCCTGTATTGCCTCGCTGCCAGCCAGAGCGCCAGGAAGGCTGGTAGTCTCCTTCCAACCCAAACTATCATCGAAAGAATGAATAAGAACACAGTCTAAGTCCTGCTTGAAATTTGAACCCTGAGAGGAGATAGATGTGTGTCCCAGAACAAAGAGAGCATGTTTTCCCTTCTTTGACTTTTGTAATCTTGTGGGACCTTTGATAGATTAATGATGCCCATTGATATGGGTAAGATTACTCTTTACCCATCTACTTTCTTCTGGAAACTTCACAGACACACTCAGAAATAATGTTTTCATCCTATTTGGGCATCCTCTCTCATTTAGGCAAGTTGACATAAAATTAACCATCATGTTGTCCAAAATTCTCTACAGAACATTTGTATCTCCTGTTAGCAGCTGACTTTGGCAAAAAGATATACAACTAAAGATGGGAGGCATCTGTTGTATGTAAAGATAAAATGGCCCGTAAGTTTTTTGTAACCAGTCTGTGAAATAAACACTTAGAGTTCTATCTTTAAGTGGCCAGCTTTCCCTCGACTATTGAGACTTCCGTTTTGTATTTCATGAGTGAGATGTGTGGCTGTAGCTTTCCAACATTCATCTGAAGGCTTCTGTCTGGACACAAAAATAAGTAAAACACATATCTCAGCTTGGCTTGAAGTTTTCATCAGTTGAGCTGATGAGAAAGCAGGTGGTTACAATGAAGCAAGACAAGATTTAGATTGTGGCCGGCCTGACTCACTGTGAAACGCAGTGAAGGCAGGGCAGAACTGAAGGGATGACATAATTTCATATTTCAACACAAAAGATTGCTGAGGATTCATTCCTATTCAAAAGGGGAAATGTAACCTTCTATCTGGACTCATAAACAAACATATTCAACATTTTTCATCCTATCAATTCTTTGCTACACTGATGAAAATACATGCCACAGGCTCAAGAGCAGCCCAGAGCTTAGGCCTGACAAATACCTTCATCTCACCAACAAGTTATAAGGAACTGGAGATCTTAGAATTTAACCTGTGTTACTGAAGCATTTTCCTCAAGCAGACAGAAAGCAGCTGGCAATTTTAGAAAGAAAATAGGAGGTGTGCTGTGTGAGACATGGGCTCAGAAGATGTGTCACACCGCAGGTAGACCAGGAAGCTGGGAGACTTACGGTTGACACAGATACATTTGATGGATTGGGGCCACATCTCTGCAAGTGAGGATATTGGACTCTTTGTGATTCTTAAGGCTCTGTATGAGTAATCAAATTTCTAGGAAAATATTCAGGTTTTATGCCCTTTACAATCTTAATTCAGTTAATTTCTTCAGAGATTCACTAGCATGTTACCCTTAGTATCAAAGTGTCTTCATGTGATGAGGCACAGGCCAGTGTTTGGAACCAGAAATAACTGAATTAAAATGTAGTTTTGCAGCTTGCTAGCTGTGAAATTTTGGGTAAGCTCGGTATCTTGGAAGTTGTGTGTGTCCTAGTTTCCTCAGGGATAAGATTAGAATTGGAACATCAGTCGCCTTTTAAGGTTATTTCCCAGGACCATGGTAACCGATGGATGGAAAGTTCTTAGTATAGGACGTCATACCCAGTAGCAGACTGTGTCTCAGCATTTGCAACTGTGCCTGTTGGGAGCAGGAAGTGTCACACTGGGGATAGCCCTGGCTTTGACAGCATCACTGCCAAATTTTCAGGGCAGTTCTTCCTCTGGACTTCAAGAGTCTCATTTACAATATAAAGAGATTAATTGGTGGTAACTCTTATTGTACATAATAAAATACATCTAACAAATTATAGACTAGCTTACATATTTTTAGTGCCATTTAAAAACAGTTGCATCAACTCATTTAACCTTTACAACAATAGTATCAGCTAAGAGTCATCTTACGGTTCATTTAAAGATGAATGGATTAAGACAGAGCAGTGAGGTAACTTGACACAAACCTAGTAGTGGTTGTTTGGATTGAATGAATATATATGCATACATTACTATTAAAAACTATTTTATTTACTTGTAACAATTATCATTATTTACTTAGTATTTGTTCCTGAAGGACCCATGAAGACCAAAGTTCATGATGCTCAAATCTTTGTGAAATACCATGGGACTTGCACTTTTCCCCTATGTTAATTAATTAAAAGTTACCTATAATACCTGATATTATAAATGCTATGTAAATAGCAGGTATATTATGTCATTTAAGGGATAATTAAATGAGTCTGTGCTTGCTCAGTACAGTTGAAAAACTTCCCCAAATACATTTTACTCAAGGGTAGTGTTTTAACTCACTGACATTGAGAGCCAATTATATATACTCTGGATTTCTTTTGTCTACTGACATTTCAAATCCTCCTATAGGATAAAGAATAATAAATAAACTAAGCTATACCCAAGATTGGATTAGATTGGATTAGGTGAATTTGTGGTCCCTTCCTGAGAAAAATGTATGATTTTAACCTACCCAGGAAATAGAGCTACAGATCTTTTATCATAGGAAAAAAATTCCCCACCATCTGTCTTTGGGAGATGCTGGGGATAAAAATTTCCATGCTGTCACTGTTACCTGAACTGCTGGAATCAGAACTGCTGGTATGGAATGACAGGGACTCTTATGACACCATTAGAAACCAATGCTAGTTCTTCTCTGTGTGGGTTCCTAGTGAGGCAGGAAAGTGACTGGAGTAGGAGGTAGAGACAGTTCCCATGGTGCATTTACAGGAGTCATAATTTGGAACACAACTCCTTTCCCTGTGAACAGCAAAATGCACCATTAAGATTTAAGATTCCAAGGACATTTTGAAGAAGGGTTGTAATGTAGAACAAGATTCTTAGTTTAGAAGGAAAGAAGGATGCAGGTGTCCTATGTCCTTTCTCTTGTCTAACGTGGGGAATCAGAGGACAGCAATTAAATCCTAGCCAGAAATTGTCACTGAAAGGATGGAATGAGTGTGTGCCTGAAGAGCCAGGTTTGCTTCAGATTCTAAATAGTGGACAACAGAGAGAAGTTTTTGGTACATGTTTTGGTCTTAACATAACTGGAACATAACCAGTTAACTTTGTTTTGGTTTGTGCTTTGATAAGTGATTTACATGCATTTTGTAGGAAAAGACTGAGCTCAAGTTCAGTGCTCCTCTGCCCTTTCCATTGTAGGGAAGCAGCTGAGTCCATGTAACTGAACACGGAGGTTGAGAGGAAGAGAGAGAGAGAGGAGAGGGGAGGAGGAAGAAGCAGGAGCAGGAAGAGGAGAAGGAGGAGGAGGAGGAGGAGGAAGAGGAGGAGAGGAGAGGAGAGAGAGAGAGAGAGAGGGAGGGAGGAGAGAGAGAGAGAGAGAGAGAGAGAGAGAGAGAGAGAGAGAGAGAGAGAGAGAGAGAGAGATCTAGTCATAACCTTCTAACCTTGCCAGAATTTAAGGAGAATACATGTGGTGATTTGAAAGAAAATAACCCCCAAAGGAGTGACACTAATAGGAGGTATAGCTTTGTTGGAAGAGGTATAGCCTTATCAGGGGAAGTGTGTCACTGTGGGGGCGGGCTTTGAGATCTCCTTCGCTGAAGCTTCACTCAGTATGACTCTCAGTTCACTTCCTGTTGCCTTTGGATCAAAATGTAGCATTCTTCAGCACCATGTCTACCTGCATGCCATGCTCCCCACCATGATGATAATGGACTAAGCCTCTGAAACTGTAAACCACCACCTCAATTAAAAGTTTTCCCTTTTGAGAGTTGCCATGGTCATGGTGTCTCTTTATAGCAATAGAAACCCTAAGATAACATATTTAATGCTGTGTAAATAAAGGTAAGGGAGTTGATGGCCAAATAAGCAGAGTAGGCTTGCCCTGTGGCTGACAGTGGTTTTATAACAGAACTAGAGACCATCATGGCAATGCTAGAACTTCAGGGATGTTATGGTTTCAGGGTGAAATGTACCCCATATGCTTGAGTACTTGGGTCCTAGATGGTGGAGCTGTTCAGAGAGTCTGTGGTATTTTTAGCAGCAAAGGACTAGCTGGAGATGTAAGACACCAAGGTGTAGGACATAGAAAATGTAACCTGACCCTGTTTCTGGCCCCATCTTTTTCTGCTTCCTGGTCTACTGAAATGTAAGGAGTATCAGCCATTTGTTTGCTTTGCCATGAACACTAACATACTTTCCCTATCATAGTGGACAGTATTCACAAACTGGAAGTCAAATTAAACTTAGGTTGCATCTTGACCTTACTATTTGCATAATCACCCTGAGATCTCTATTGTTGATTGCTGGCAATTTGTTGGTACTGCTCAATTGAAAACACAATTTTTGAAAACAATTTTTTTTTAGAGAGACTTTGGATATTTCATTTATTTTTTTATTTCCCCCTTTTAGTAAAAATAGATTCTTTTCTCATACAATTTTGACTACAATTTTCCTTCCCTCTATTCCTCTCAGCTATTTCCTACTCTCCTGTCACGTGGTTCTACTCCCTTTCCATCTCCCATTAGAAAAGAACAGGATTCTAAGAGATAACAGCAAACCATAACAAAATAAAATGTATATCTGTTTTCTCTTTAGATTGTTTAAATCTTTCACTTTCTAGGTTTTGGAAATATTGATCCAATATCTCCATATCATTCATTTACTCACATTTAAAGTCACACAGGATATAAAAAAATCAAAGGAACATAGGAAGGGAGGCTATACGGAGACAAAGGTTGCAAGAGTGTTGAGGAGATGGGGCAGAAGGAGAAACACAAAACACACGGTTCAAAATGTCATAATGCTATCTAGTGTCTTATATGGCAATTGGACTCAGGATTTTTAGAAATAATAAAAGAAGGGAGATGGGGTAAAGTCACTAGGAAGAGCTGAGGGGAGCCAGTGGTATATAGATACAATCAAAATGTTAAAAAATTTATGAAAACTACAAAGAATTAATAAAACTACTATTAGAAAAACAAGTAAAACAGATAATATGAACTCTCAAATTATTTATTGTTGTTTCCTATATGTCCACAACTCAGTGTTCTCTATCTAATAAAAGATAATAGAAAAATGAAATGAATATATCACTAAACATGGAGGGAAACATTCTTCCTTTTTTCTAACTCCAAGTAATCTTACTGACCCCTGTCTTGAGGGTGCGTGCGATTGCAATCTGTCTGACTGACTAATAAAGAGAAGAGGAATTTTGTCAAGTTTTATAATGGAGGAACCCCTGTAAGTCTCAGATTTTTTTCTCAAGTACCCATTATTGGATGAAGATGATTGAGGTTTTCTTCTGAGAAATTCACAAAATAAATTAATGTTCCAAAAATGGGATATTACCCAGTTGGTGCACAAAATAAGATTAATGAAACTGTGTTGTTAGTGATGACAGGGTCATGCTGAGCAGTCACTGGAGATTAGATTGTCGCCATCTGTTTTCCATGTGATGTCTTAATAAATGCCACAATCTACACAGAGGTGTTACTACCAGTGGTAACACTGGCCTCCTCGGTGTGTGGAGATCAGAGCACCTGGGCGCAGGAAGGACCTGCTTATTCCCAGGTTAGCACATGGAATGTTTATGGTCTGCATTAGGAGGGTGAGTCCATATTTAGGTGTTTATTAATTTATTTTACTGTAAGGAACATTTGAAGAAATAACTATGTTCATGCAAAGGTTAGACTGTGGAGAAAGCAGAGATGAGAATTCAGAAAAAGTAGACAGGAGAAAAGATATTTCCAGTCTTTATCAAGAAGGAATAAAGTAGAAAATGCTCCAGTCCTACATCAAGATCATCCAAACAACAGTAAAGAAATTCTGATTACCCTTTAGTAAAAGCTCTCTACATATGTTAAGCATATGTATGTGCTTATATGTATTCACACACACATAATTAGGATAGCATGAACTTATTTAGTAAATATTCACAGGAACCTTATGCAATGTATAGCCAGAAAATTCATTTCTGCTGATAAAATATGCCTTGTCTGTCTGCTGGTCTTGGGATGTAGCTTAGTTGGTAGATACATGCCTCACATGCATGCATGAGGCCCTGTGTTTTAAACCTTGGTACTACATAAAACCATATATGGCAGTAAAGAGCTATGATCCCAGAAGTTGGGAGGTAGAGACAGGATGATTAGAAGAATAGGGCCATCCTTGGCTACATAGCAACTTCAAGCCCAGCCTGGGCTACAAAAAAATCTCATCTCAAACAATTGCTGGGTTATTTGGTATATCTATTTTTAACTTTCTAAGATCATCCACAGTGATTTCCATAGTAGCTGTACAATCCCACAGATGGCAAATAAACATTCCACTTTGTTCTTAGCAATTGTTGGTACTTATTTTGTTGGACTTGGCCATTCTGACTAGCGTAAGATGAAATGCTAAAATAGTTTTAATTTGTGTCTTCCTATTTTCTCAGAATGTTGAATAATTTTAAAGGTATTTCTTAGTCATCTTTATGTCTTCTTTCGTGAAGTTTTAGATCCATAGCCCATTTCCTAATTGTTTTTTTTTTAATTTTTCTGATTCTTTGTTTTTTGAGGTATTTTTTGTGTTTTCTGAATATTAATTCTTTCTCAGATGCATAACTGGCAAGAATTTTCTTTTACTCTGTGGGCTACCTATTTACCTGATTGTTTCTTTTCGGTACAGGAGCTTTTTAGTTTTATGAGATCTATTTGTCAATTGTTAACCTTAATTTCTAAGCCAATGGAGTCCCACTTGGAATTTTCTTTCTTATGCAGTGTACTGCCTGTGTTTCCTCTAGTAGTTTCAGTGTTTAGGATTTTACTTCGTGATCTCTGGTCCTTGTTGACATTTGTGTATGATGACAGATATGGATTTAATTTAAATATTGATTAAGTTATAACACTAACTGACAAATACTCAAAGATCTTGATATCTTAAAAAGATGCTTAGCCATTTCACTGCTGCACTATGCATGATAGCTAGGATGTGATAGCAGTCTAGATGCTCTCCAAGTGATGAATGAATAGTGAAATGGGTCGCATACTTTTTGAACAATAGAATTCTATTCAGCTGTAAAGAAAAGTAAATTCATGAAATTTGCAGCATGACCGTTTTGTGAGAACATAACTCAAAGTAATAAAGCTGAAAGAGGGCTTCTGGGAGCGTAGCTAAGTGGTCACCCCATGCTCTAGATTTGTGAGGTTCTAGGTTCAACATTATCTATCTATCTATCTATCTATCTATCTATCTATCTATCTATCTGTGTAAATTTCATTTATCTTATAATATATACTATTTTTATTATTGTACATATTATTTAAGTGTATCATTTTTATTATATATTATTATATTATGTATATATATCATTGTACTCTGGTTTTGATTAGCAGCATATTGAAAGGGGGGATTCTCTTCCCCTCTAATGAGATTGATGACTAACTTGGTTACCATTCCTTGAGCCTTCACCCAGTAGCTGATCGAAGCAGAAACAGGCACCCACAGCTAAACACTGAGCCATACTGCAGGAATCCAGTTGCAGAGAGGGAGGAGGGATGAACAAAGGAGCCAAGATGGTGCTGGAGAAACCCACAGAAACAGTGGACCTGACCTAGTGAGAGCACAAAGATCCTAGTCGTAAAGCTGGGGAACCATCATTGGGCTGAACCAAGCTCTCTGAATGTGGGTGCCAGCTAGGAGGCCAGGGCAGTCTATGGGACCTCTAACAGTGGAGCCAGTGTTTATCCCCAGAGCATAAATAGACTTTGGGATCCCATTCCCTATGGATTGGTACTATTTCAGCTCAGATACACAGAGGAGGGCGTAGGCCATCCCCCAAATGATGTGACAGACTTTGATGGTGCCCTGTGGAGGGCCTCACTATCCCTGCAGAATAGGTAGGGGCGGGTGAAGGGGTCAGTGGGGAGCATGGGAGGATGGGAGGACGAGGGAATGGGGGAATGGATATGTAAATAAGAGTGCTTCTACAATAAATTTTAAAAATGTCAAGAAATCCTATATATGCAAAGAACATCAAAAGGACTCTGTGTGTGTGTGTGTGTGTGTGTGTGTGTGTGTGTGTGTGTGTGTGTGTGTGTCTGTGTGTGTGTGTGTGTGTGTGTGTGTGTCTGTGTGTGTGTGTGTGTGTGTGTGGGGGTGGGTTAACAAAGAAAAGGAGGCCATAAGTTTGAGATGGAACAAGGAGTGGGATGGGAGGGCTTGGAGGGAGGGAAGTGAAGGAAGGGAATGATGGATTATATTCTAATTAAAAATGGTAAACAAAAGAAGTCATTATGGAGTGTTGGTTATCCAAAACCCATTATAGATCTTGATTATTTCCGTTACAAAAAAGAGACTTAAAAAATCATTTTCCCAGTACCTTTTTTTTCATTTGATTTTTTGCCTGGAACCATAAAGTATACCAAAGAAAGACAGATGAACAGAAAAACAAAAAAATATTAACATACACTGTGCATGTAATATACAGAACTTTCAAAGGTCTAGTCAAAACTTAGGGTGTTATATGATCTTAGCAAAGGAGCAAGACATTTTTATAGAAGTCAAAAAAGAAATGAATTTGAGTGCCC
The DNA here is from genome assembly GCF_003668045.3 of Cricetulus griseus. NCBI lineage: Eukaryota > Metazoa > Chordata > Mammalia > Rodentia > Cricetidae > Cricetulus > Cricetulus griseus. The sequence continues at coordinate 23,097,832 of NW_023276806.1, forward strand.
ATGGCAGGAAATTACAAATGTGTGGGTAAGTACCAATGGATAGAGGCTAGCCAATAAATAGATTCCTCTGGTCCATCTTCAGGCTAAGAGGCTCTAGAGTTGTTTCTGGCAATCAGTCTCTGCAGTTTCTGGTACAGAGCAGAATACCTTCATAAATGTGCTGCTCTGCATTTAGGCAACCGTGCTTATATTTGCTATTTCTCAATTGTCCCTAGTACAAAATAACCATGCATATTAAATAATTGTGGCATATTGAACCATCTGACATCATGGAAAGCTAGTGTCTTATTTTCCATGTATTTTATAGTTTTTTTTATTTTTTAATGTTTTGATTTCATTTTACATTCCAACCATAGTTCTCCCTCCCACCCCTCCTCCCAACCTCTTGTCTCCTCCCACCCCACCCCCCACTATAGTAAAATGCATGACTGTTCATTGGAATAACACACTAGGGCCTTTAGGGGAGAGCGTATTTATAAGCATTTAAACAAAATGTAAGTTAAAAGAAGATAACTAGGTTAGTTAAAAAATGATTGCCATCGGTAACTTCATAATTATTAATCTTTGTGTTCACAGATGTTCATTAAGCCTATACAAATAATATCTTTACTTATAACTTAAAAAAAATGTCCCAGTAAGACATAGAGAGGACATGTTATCTTATATTTGACTTTTTAAATTTTAAACTTTTTAAACTTTAAAATTAACAGAGGTGTCATTGAAAAAAACTAATCCACAGATTCAAAGCATTATCTTACTGCCAGTTTTAGGCAACCACATGGGTGAAGAAATTCCGATTGAATTGCTTTACTGCAGGCCATGCCAGAAGATCAGGTCAGTGCCTAGCCCAATTGTCATCAGAGAGGCATCATCCAGCAGCTGCTGATGGGAGCAGACGCAGAGACACACAGGGAAACATTAGGAACCCCATGGAAGAGAGAGAGAGAGAGAGAGAGAGAGAGAGAGAGAGAGAGAGAGAGAGAGAGAGAGAGAGAGAGAGAGTAAGGACTGTAGCAGCCAGAGGAGCACAGGACACCAGGAGAACACAGCCCACAGAAACAGCTCAGAGGGGCTCTCAGAGACTGAAGTGACAATCAGGGAACCCACGTGCGTCTGCCCTAGGTCCTCTGCATATGGACCACTGTTATGGCTATGTAGCTTGGTGTGCTTGTGGGACTAACAGTGGGCATGGGGTGTCTCTGTCTCTCGGGACCCTTTCCCTCCTACTGGGTTACCTGGTCCAGCCTTCATATGAGGATAGTCTTGTGGTAACTTCTTATGCTGTGTTCAGTTTATAGCCCCGGAAAGGCCTGCTCTTTTCTAAAGGAAACAGAAGAGGAGTGGATCTGGGGGAGAGAGGAGGTGTGTGTGTGTGGGTACTTGGAGCATTGGAGGGAGGGGGAGCTTATTGGAATGTATTGGATGAAAAGAAGAATATTTTAAAAAAGAATTGCTTTACTACAGTCTCTAAAGTCCCATGATCTTATGTACATATGAGTCTTTAATTTATTATTCAGGGTATTTACTAGCAACTGTCAGTCCCATTTTACACTTTGCTTGTATATTTATTCATTATTATTTTAGTTATTATATTTCAGTGCTTTAGCACTAACAGGTTCCAAAGAGAGATGAATAAATGTTAATGTTGCCTAAACAAGTTACTTTTGGTAAATAAATTTTAATAACTAAAGAAAAATTTAAATGGGGAATCTGGCAAATAAAGAAAATAATGATGTTTTAAGTGGGAAGGAAATACCATAGTTCTAATATTTAGGGGAATTTATTAACCCTCTTATGGATACCAAAGAGTATGGTACAATTAGCGGCTGTTAAAATGTACAGAGAATGAAACAATAGAGGCAAAATGGTTTTACCAGGAAATATTTTAACATTCAGAAATATAATTTCAGTATAAATAAAATAATCATGAAAACAAGATAGAGTCTGAGATGTTTTATTCATGGAGGGTGACTGGGAATTGTAAACAAAACCTTAAGAGGCAGTAAGAAAAAAATAACAGGAGAACATTTTTATTTCAAAATGATAGAATTTGGAGATTTATAAAACAAATTTTTTTATAAACTCTAAGCCAGAATAAGAAATTTGATTTGGAATCTTTTAATTGTTGGGAACCAGACTGCCATGTATCTATCAAACACTGAAGCTAAACAGTTCTTAGTCAGTGTTATAGATAAAACAGGGTATAGTGGGAAATTACCAATACGGAGTCAGGTAGAAATATAAGGATATTTAATAGGGAAAAGCCTTACTTACAGAGTGACCTAACACCTGTAGCCAGCCCCTAAGTAGGCGTGGCTACAGCTTCCCCTACAACAGGGTCTGAAATTCAATTGGCTGGTTGCAAATCCAGGGCAATAGCTCAGGAGAGGAAGCTGAGGGAGTCTGTATTGAAATCAAAGGATGTGCCTTAGATAGTTTGATGGTTATATTTACAAGGCATGATGACCAATCGGATTCAAGAAATGAAAGGATGCTAAGAAACAGCAAAGATCAACCTAAGATGTTTAGAAGTGACCCCCTGAACTGAGCAGTTGAATGTAGAGATCACTGGGAGGCTTGTGGTTTGTGTCCACCAAGGAGAAGTAGAACAATGGACATCTGAGGCCACATGCCCTTACCCTAACAAAAAGCTTGCATGTACAAGTCTTGACCACAGTTAGTGTTTTGACAGATTATTATTGAAGGTCTCCTCAGGTTTGCAAGCCATGTGATTCATGTTATCTACTTAAATTCTCAGAGAGTCTCAGCTGCACAAATCTCTGTCAATGATTTCCTTGCAACCAATGTATTTTCTTCCACCTCTGTTCCTGACACACTCTGAGGCAATCATGGTTGTCATAATGCCTAAGGCAGTTACCCCTAAATCAAATGCAATTCCAACTGTCTCCCTTCCTAAATGTACATATTTCAGATAACTTATAGATTTGACAATTGGATAATAAGAACATGCTTTGTGGTGGAGATGTATTACAAAGAACGACATCTGATTTAGTACAATAGATCAGTGCTAGAAGAATCTATTCATAATCTTGTGACAAGAGTCTTGCTGAGGTAAAAGATCACCCTTCCTTACCTATTTGCACTTGCACAGATTAGAGCTTTTTCAATGTACTGGCTGTTGGAAGACTTGCGACTTGATGCTGTATCCACGATGGAGAACAAAGCTGTGGAACTAAGTTCCCAGTGCAACAAAAAGTCTGTTGCTTGTCCACATTCATCAATTTAAATACATCATAACAAAAGGCTGAGTAATTTTGGGAGTGTTTGATATAGGAGTGCTTTTCCTAGTCAGATTCAACGAGCACAGAAAGTTAGCAAATTGACAATATTTAATCAGCTATTGTTTTTATATAAAATACCTCTAATATTAGCAAGTTGCTGAAAGTGGAAACCTTGTTTGACAATTATGGAACTTAGAGCTTGGAAAGATTAAATAACTACACTTAAATGGAAACTAATGGAAACTTGGACCAGATCTATTTCAAAATGTAATTCTTTCTAGTCTATCGTATTTTCTCTTTAGCCTACTTTAAATGCCCTCCCCTGATAATGAGATTGACGATTAACTTATATGCCATCCTAGAGCCTTCATCCAGCAGCTAATGGGAAGTAGAAGCAGACACCCACAGTTAAACACTGAACTGAACTGAACTGGAATCCAGTTGCTGAGAAGGAGGAGTGATGAGCAAAGTGGTTAAGACCAGGCTGGTGAAACCCACAGAAACAGCTGACCTGAATAATGGGGTCCTCTTGGTCCCCGACTGATTGTGGGAAAACCAGCATGGGACTTATCCAGACGCCATGAATGTGGGTGTCAGTGAGGAGGCCTTGGCAATCTATGGAGCCTCTTGTAGTAGATCAATAGTTATCCCTAGCATAGGAATGGATTTTGGGAGCCCATTTCACATAGAGAGATACTCCCTCAGCCTAGACACACGGGGGAGGGCCTAAACCCTATCACAAAAGACATGACAGACTCCGAAGACCCCCCCATGGAAGGCCTCACCCTCCCTGGGAAGCAGAAATGGTATGGGATAGATTCAACTTTATTCTTTTATTACCATACCCTCCCCCACCAATGTTCTCCTTCTTCTACCTCCAAGGTCCTGTCTACTTTCATGTATTATCTCTATTTCTTTATTTTTTGTTTTAATAATTTTGTTACATGTATTATATGCATACTGTATTACATATAATATACATGTAAGTATGTAAATTCAACCTGCTGAGTCCATTTAATGTTACTCTTATGTATATATTTTGGGCTGACCACTTGTTATTGAACAACCAGTTGGGGCTTGCCCCTGGGGAAAGACTGCTTCTCCCTCTCCTTAATTGCTTTTAGGTCTTTATTTAGAGGTTGGGCCTTGTGAGATTGCTCCCAACCACATTGCCAGGTCAGCTAGTGCTGTCATTGATCAGGTTTCACTTGCTTGGATAATCATATTGTTGAGATTTCATTCATGTATATTCCCACTCCTAAGTTGAAAACACAGTCTCTAAGCAGATGTGCCAGTGCTCTGGATCATATAATCTTCCCTAACAGGAGTGCATAGGGCATAGACCTAAGAGGCCATTATTCTGAATTCTAAATATAAGCTTCAGGAAAGAATAAGCAGGAAATAATATTGAGTTTCTTGAACTTTTCAGAACACATATTTTTGTTGTCTTATAGAGATGAGTAAAAGGTAACTATGGATTTGAGGAAGTATTTTGAAAATATGACAAAAAACTGTTAATTTTCTAACCCTTTCTCTTATGAAGTTTGCAAACTCTTAGTTTTGTTATTGAATTAGGGTAGCTTCCCTGGGGACAGTAGGCCTGAACAGCTAATAAAGCAGACTTGTAGTATAGACACAGTTTTAGTGAAAAGAGAATGGGCATGTCATTTCTTTGAAAAAAAAAGAGTGTCTTAAACCAGATAAGTTGAGCATGAGTATGGATGATCATGGGCTAAGGGACAGAGAATGGCTTACAAAGAAAGGATGTGATGTAATTCAGGTGCCAGTTTTCTCCTGATGGTAGGACTTCAGACAAATACCTTCATCTGTAGAATGAACACATCATTTTATCTTTATGTAATACCAAGAAAAAACTTGACAATATATTTAGTTGTCGATATATTTAATATCTACTATATATTTAGATGATATATAATATATATTATATAAAATATATTTATTTTTCCCATTACGGTTAGGAACATTTCCTGACAAAATTCCTTTATACTGGGAAGGGTTTCCTTTGTATTTCAGGTTGGGGGTTCATCATTTCACATTGGAGAAATCATGGCCCCTGGAACTGGAGGCTGCAGATCCCACTACATTCACAGTAAGGAAGCTGATAGTGATTAACTCGTTTTCGATGCTATTCAGTCTAGGGCTTCAGCTCATAGAATAAAACAACTCTCACTTAGGGACACCATTGTACATCATCTCATTGTCCCTGGACTCTGGTAAAGGTCCTCTGACATTCCCAATGCAAAGTAGAATGCTGCCCCATTAGTTTTAGCTCAGGTTGGAAGTCCTGCATCTTTGCAAACCTCCCATTCAAGCTTCGTTCACCACTTCCCAATAGGAGTTAACATATCAGTTGCCCACCCAGTCCCCTGACCCCCATATTGCTACCCATGTTGGGCATTGGGCTCAACTTGAAGAGTAGTTTGTTTCCTCGGTGAGACTCCCTGGGAGAAAAGTAAAGTTTCATTTTGCAAGTGGCTATCAATTAGAGATAGCTTCTGGATTAGGGGTGTGAATATGTGCCCACTTCTTTACGCTCTTGGGGTGCAGACCCTGAACATGCTGCTCAGTGTCTGTGAGTTTATATGTGCAGATTTGCATTTAAAATTGTATTAATATTTATCAAGATTATACAGAAGTTGAGAAAATTGAGTATCTTTCAAAATATATACTTCTTAGCATTGTTGTTTATAATCCTTGTTTAAATTTTCTCATACCAGCCACTGTTAAACTGGAGCTTTTATCTTCTTTACCAAGACGTCGTGTGGAACCTTGTGATACTTAGGAAAACTGTCAGATTCCAAGACTATTTTTCCTAATGGAGATCTATTGGCTCCTTTTCCTTGGGAAGTGAATGCCAGTCATAATGTGTTCTCACCTAGCTTTATCTTCTTTTGTTAGAACCTTGCTTATAATAGGGAAATTCATTGCAAATAGTTCATTTCCTCAATTCACATCATTGTGGGGCTGAGAAATGGAAAGATGGGCCTCCAAGCTAGGCTGTTGAGGTCCATTATGAGTTGGTGGCAGAGCTACTGTTCAGAGCAGGCTTGCAGACTCTCACTCAAGTGCAGTTGTCTGGTAGTCTTTCCTGACTCTCAGCTGACTTTGCTGGATTCACCCTCCTCCTGATTCAGTTTAGGTGCAGAGTTTTGTGTTAGAAAAGAACAGACGAAAACTAAATATTTGCTTCATTCAAGCAAAGTAGCCCCTATCACTTCCCTCTTGCTTCACACCACCGTGTCTAACTAGAAAAGAACATGTATTTAGATATAAGTCTTGCACTTAAAGTTAGGAGTTAATTGTCTGAAACCTGCAAAAAGATTTAAAGGTGAAAATAGCTATTCTTGATGGCACCAAAGATGTAGCTGCATAGACCAGGCTCTTTTCCATCCCTGGTGGCAGCTTTTATAATGTTAATGTGCTGTTTTCCTTTTCCTGATTTAAGAAACTTTTAATTCATTATTCAGTAAGACTCTCCAAAACTTATCAGGTAGTTAAGATAAATCCATACTTACATATTTATAATAAAGAGGAAAATATTGAAAATCAAAGTTTATATGTTTCCAAATTTATATTTGTATCAAGGTGTATATATATATATATATATATATATATATATATATATATATATTTACATATCCACAAACATATGGTTAGAGAAATAGAAAGAGAGATGGGGCGGGAGAGAAAGACCAAATTACCATATAGCTAGCTATATGTCCATTCTGGTCTTTCCAACTCAGTCCTCCTGCCTCTGCCTCCAAAGTGCTGGGATGACAGCCATGAGCCAGTAATCTTGGCCACAACATATTTTTTAAAAGGCCTCTAGTAGTCATAGAATTAACTTTTTCGTGTGAGTACTTTTTAAAGAAATTTCAGTTCTCCACAATTTCTTGTGTGTAAAAATTTCTTAGAAAACCATGCTCAAAGCAACTAAAATGTTGAAATTAACTTTGAAATGTTGGTATGGGTATTTGAAATGTCCTAGGCCAGACATATGAGACAAGGGGATCATTTCCAAGTTCTGGCGTATGAAATGTTTGCAATGCCTTCCATCAAGGGGGAAGCAATGAAAATGAGAAGAGAGTAGTATTGACAGGACATGATGACACATTACCAAGACCTGCAGCAGAATAATCCCTTCCCACAGCTCTGTTTGTCTGTGCTGCCATTTTAAGACTCACCACTGTTCACTGTTTGAGGAAGGCTACTTCTCATCGTCTCAAGAAAGAAATCCTGCTTCAGAGTTGGCTTCCTGGGGGAGAATGCCAATGCACTCTGTGATGCACTCTGAAAACCCCTCTTAGCAGAAAGTACCACTTTCCTAGTCTAGCTTTGCTAAGGCTGGCCTTCTCTTGCGGGAAGTCTTCCTACTGGAAGGATCTCCTGAGAGGAAACTGAAGAATGTCAAGTAAATCATGCTGACTAACGCTGGCTGATTCAGAGTGGATGGGAACAATAAGGAAATAGAACCTTAGTGTTTTGCACACAGGGATAATGTGTTGTTTCAAATGAACTCCCTTGGTAGTATTTGTTATTTATGCTTTCAACTTTCCAAAAAGTTTCAGACCAAAGGAGCAGTCATCTCTTTTCATAGTTAATACTGTGCTGACCATTCAGGCTTCTGAAATTGATTCAGAACTAGCAAATGAAAGGAAAAGCATCTAAACTCTGGTGACGTCATATACATAACCCATGTTTTGCTCAGAAATATTTCACCCCATTGTCTCATTCCTTACGTATGAAGAGGTATTTCAAGCTCAGTGTCGGGTCTGTAGGAGTTGATGGTTAAGTGCTTTGTCTATCTACTTTGAAGTATCATCAGAGTATTTAACTCATGTTTGATGGTTTCCTAATAATGTACATCATGATTGTTTTGTATCTTGCTGGTGAGGAACCCGGTTAGCATCACTTGGATATTTGACTAATCTACCTATGTGACTTACAGTACAGACTCCTCCCTGCTAAGTAGCTTTAATGAGCTACTACTTGAGAGGAGGATCAGTGTCTTCAGAAGCAATATTGGTGGAGGTTGTAGCAAGATGGCTCAGTGGGTAAGGTGCTCTCTGGCTAAGTGTGGGTATGGTAGTTTGGGTTCCTAGCACCAGTATAGAAGCAAGTCACAGGGGCTCACATGTCAGACTCTTGTGTCTGTAATTCTAGATCTTAGAAGGTAGAGACAAGTGGATTCCAGTTTACTGGCCAGTGAACCTAGCTGAAATGGCAAGCTGTGGGGTTTGATGAGAAACTCTCAAGGTCCTCTAGCCAGTCCAAGCATGGAAAACATGGTTCTGGAAGTCAGTGTCCTTCTCTCCCATTCCCTCTGCCTTGCTAAACACTATTATATTTCATTCTTAAAGCTAATCCCCAAGGTCTAGCCCCTTAGCTGTCCACTTCTTCCTTCAGAGGCTGACTACCAATGTCCAGCTATCAAAGCATTGAAATCCAACAATCAAAAGCTACCCTTTGGCTCATGCAATTAACATACCCAATTAAAATTAAACACCTTATTCTAATACAGGGTTTCCCCTTTTACCTTCATAAATGAACAATTTCCTATGGGCTACATATGCCTCCCCTCTATCCAGAAGCAATCCTTAGTTCTCTGAGACAAATATTCCTGTCCCTTTTCCCTTGTTCCCTTCCTATTTTCCCTTTACCTGTATCTTCTGTCTTTGTCTAATATTCCCTGCCCTTTGCCCCTCTGGGACAAATAAATTTCCATTGTGCTGAGAACTTGAGCTTAGGGTGCCCTAAGTTGATACCATTCCCTTTCATCCCTTATCTCAAAAAAAAAAACATGGGAAGGGAGAGAGTTTATCTCTGGCCTTTCCACCCCCCCACACTCACAGGAGAATGAGTCTATACACAAGTACATACAAACACACAACAGACACACGCACGCACACATAGCACTTCTTGAAAATAGGAGCAGAGCAGTTGTGTCACCTGGAATCCTGACCTATCCACTCCCACAACCAGCAGGAATAGTTCCCTTTGAGACAGGCACCACCTCCATGGACATGAAAGGGGTGTACAGTACAATGAAATTTTGGGGGATTAAGTGGGACTCAAAAAAATCTCTTTTAGGTTGAGATATTCACATTCTGAATAAGTAGACAATGGGTACTAGAAATATTGTTTTAGTTGGTAATTTTGACTAAAAGCCATGTCAGAAATGGCTGTATTTCAAGGGAACTATAACAGAAATCAACCAACTCACTGTAGAGGTAAAAGTAAAGTTCATGAATGCGAATTTGGCAGGATTCTGTCATTTTCTGAAAATTCAGAGCATTGTAAACTCCTAGTATGCTTACTTGGTTTGGGGGTAGGGATATGGTGCTGATGGGGCTATATTGTGAGGAAAACTATCTTGTATATCTTGTAAACTAGACACTGTCAAATGGCACTAGTACAAAAGACACCAACCATACCAACATTTGGTAACTAACTCATAGTCCATCATGGCAGAAGAATATATTCTTCATTGATGTTCCTTGGAGTGGCCCATTCTTTCAGAGAGCACTGGTAGCAATAGAAAAAAAAGATTGAAATATTGACTAGTTTCCATGGAGCTTCAGTCAGGATTTTTATAGTTCTTGTTTATTGAAAATCAGCAATAACATCTCAAACTACCATAGTTTCTTTATATCATTCTGTCCTTGTATGTCCTGTTAAGAACCAACATGAGTAAAGATTAGTTATAATTACTTGTTATCCTAAGATGTATGAAAGAATTGGTTGCACTGTATTTGTGGGTTACTTAGGGATGATATGTGCTTCTCATATAGCATGGGTCTGATTTTTAAATGAATTTGCTAGATATTTATGTAGTACTGAGAACATGGCCAATGTATGCTGAGTTATGACAACAATCTCAACCTCTATGGTCATTTCAAACTCACTATAGGATAAAAACAAGTGAGGGCAGAGGTTTGGGGTCTTCAGAATTAATGACTTCATGGGGTTAGAATGAAGGACGTTTGAAGGATCATGCTGAGCAACAAGAGATGACCTACTTCCAGTGACTGGAGTCTTTTCAGAGAGCAGGGGCATTGTCTTCTGAAATAAGAACAAACAGGATATCTGGAAGATGGCTACAGAAAAGCTGGGCAAGAATTATGGCTGTGCCCTTGAACTGTATCCAAGATAGCCCCAACCATCAGAAAGCTCTGCTTAGTGTCATATTTGGAGATATGTATGTGGATGTCTTAGAGCAAATGAAAAGTGACTATGTCAAGAGAATATTTTGTAACATTCACAAGATTGATTTAGTGAAGGAATGTTACACAGATGCCCAATGGAATTTCAAAAGCCCTGCACTCAGGAGAATTCAGAGAAGTAGGTATCTTCTTTTGACCTTCTGATGACATGAGGCTTCAGTGTGTGAAGTGAGAATAGAAGCCAAGCAAGAAGGGTCTTGGTTGTGGGTACCTGTGCCCTGATCGAGGATACATGGGATGCAGCAATGACCACTAGTCCCCGGGGAAAATTTTAGTGTACATAATGGCAGAGGGGTTGCCAGCTTCTTTTATACACAGAGCCCAGAGAGATGAGACTCCCACTAGGACAGGCTTGAGTGGGTTGTCTAGGCAACTATGTCTCACAGAAATTTCTCTGCAACAGAGCACAAATCTGGGGAGACTGAATGTCAGTGTGTCTATTAAGGGTCAGGAGGGAGATACCAAGACAGAGACACATAAATAGAGAAATGTGAGAGAGTTAGTTATTCTGTGACAGTGTGGAGTGGCCTGCTAAGAGCTATGAGCTTGACTGGGCTCTTCACATAGGGTTGACTTAGGAATGTTCATGAAACCCAAGTGGGAGAATCTTGAGGTCCATAAAAGCTAAATGGCAGAACAAAATGTAAAAATCAATGGTCTGATGCCTTCTTAAGTATTTAAGTACCCCCATACTTACAGCCAGCCCCTCCCCTACACACAAATGAATTATGTGTATTGCGGGGTGAGTTTCTCTCCATTCTGAGATTGAACTTGACCTGGCTCCCATTTTTTTTTTTTTTTACAATTGATGTTTGAATTAAAACCTGAGTTTTGAAATACATTTGTAGGGCTCTCTGGCATTTAAATCCTTAGGTTTTAATAAATATGAAAATGAGAAATTTCAGTTCCCCAGTGGTTCATATCTATTCCACAGAAGCCTAAACAAGCCACTACTAAAAATAAACAAGCAACAAAACTGTGTGGTTGCTTTGGGCAGAGGTTTCCTAGATTATAATTTTGGCTTTGCTATCTTTTTCTTCTTTTCCAGCAGTGTTGAAAAAAGTTCGAGTTGTAGGACGAAAGTGTGACTTTGTTAAATGCATGGAGCACATACATAAGGAGAGACTGGGGGCTGTACTGAGGAAGTGTGAAGTGAGGGCGCTGAGTGCTCTAGATGAGGGAAGTGCTGACCAAGCAAGAATTAGACCTCAAGGTGTGAGGAGGGTGAGGGAATTTGCGATCTGTTTACGCTCTGTCTTGGGTGCAACAGGAATCAAATGCTTTACTGAGGCTGAGGTGGTATAGTGAGAAGTGATTTAAGGGTAGGGAGAGAAATATGAAAGAGAGACAGGAGTCTCCACAGTTGTCAGGAAAATCAGCCACATGATCTTCAAGGAAGAGAATTTACCAACCAGCAGTGAAGACTTCTTTGAAAGTCAATGACATGAGTTTGTAACATGTCGGGGGAATGCTGCCTCTTTTTATTATTACTTTATTCATATCCTGTTTCTCAGGTTTGTTTTAGGATTTTTGTGTAACTGTGTGAAGATGTGTCTCAGTGACTGGTTTAATAAAAATCTGAATGCCAATAGCTAGGAAGGAGAGGTTAAGGAATACTTCCAGCAGAGAAAGGAACTCAGGGTTAGAATCTACGTGTTCCAGAGATGTCAGCAAGACACAGAGGACGTTGGATGTACAGAATGAGAGGTTAAAAAAAAAACACATGGTAGAGGATAGATGAATAGAAATGGGAGAATTTTAGTTATAAGAGCTAGTTGGGAACAAGCTTAAGTTAAAGGCCAAAGTTTTGTAATTTACTCTAAGTCTCCATGTCTTGTCATTACTTGGAGAGCTAGTGGTCCCAAAAGAAAGTCTAATTATACAGATTGCAACTTCTTTTCTTTTTTATCTTGTCAGGGCATGTAGCTCTTCCCCCTTTCTTCTCTAGATCCATATTTAGGGAGATTTAGATTGTCTTCACCCATATTTTTAAGAATGTAGAAAGAAAGCTTTAGTATCAACGAGAGCTCCCTTCTCAAATCCATATTCATCTACATAGATGTGAAGACTCCTTAGAAAGAGATTTTTGTCTTTCTTTTCTGCTTTTGCTTAGTCATCTACACACTCTCTGGGGCTCCAAGTCTTAGGTTTTATGCAGCCTTTTACTGAAAGATAAAGTAGACACTGTAGCTTTTAGTAACTCATGGCTACACAGAGGGGACCTTCAGCCTAGGGAGACCATCACTCTGGGTGAAGCCCACAGGAACCTCATCCTGGAAGATTGCAAGCCACTAAGAGCATGACTTGGAATGAAACAGTTTTCACTACAGCCTTTGCCAGTTTGTGAAGAGAAGTTGGAAAAATACAGAAGTACACCCTAATGTCTAAGATGTGAATAAATTATCACAAATAAGTTCTCCGCAAGCTCTTAGCTTCTCTGAGATCCAATAAAAGCTGCATCATTCTTTCTCTGGGCACAAGAATGATGTCCCCTGGAAAACTTCCAGATTAAATGGTTTGGAATTATGGGAAGGGCTCTTGTGGCATTGATACTGCCTCTCATTAAATCCAGGAAAAGTTTATTTCCCAGATGCCTCTGATTTGGCTATTTTATTTTTTTCTGGAAACATATTTAAGTCATTTATCTAAACAGGAATGTGAAAATATTTATGATATAGTAAGTGAAAGGAAAATAAATTTCAATCAATGCCAGATTACAACTATTCAAAATTCATCATGAAATAAATAATTATTAGAAGGAGGCTTGACAAGTGCCCTGGTTGTAGAAGGCTCTCAGTAACACTGATGAGGTAACTCTTAAAATAAGAGAGGAAAAAAAATCAATGTATTATCAGAGCAGTAGAGTTGATAAAATTAGGTAATTTACATGTGATACTATATTTATAAGATAAATTCTTAAAAACCAATTAGATATGTGGTTATTATTAAAATTTATCTTTATATAACATTACCTATTTTCTGCATACAATTTCCTGCCATATATTTGCTGTTCAGCAAAGACAATCCCAGGTAAGTTTCACTACATTCTGAGATTCAACATTGGCCAGTAGGAAGCCAAATTAAGGTAGTATGTGAACACATTTACAAGAATTTGGGTCTTGAAAATAAAAATAATGGATATTTGTATTTAAGTGGTGACATTTATAGACATGTCCCATTGTTTAAACCAGCAGAGTTCAGTGACCCCAGGAATTAACATCTCCAGGTCACTTCAACAAGCTTAGACCCCAAGTCTCAGTTAGGGACAAGACAGAGATCATGAGGACCCTGCAGGTAGAAGAAGGCATCGAAGGAAGACTGGAACAAAGGAAGGATAGCCAATTGTTCTGCAAAGAGTGGAATTCACAACTGAGTTTTAACTGAAATTCTGAAAGGATCAGTCAAAAATGTCATCAGGGAATCATACCTGCACCACTGAAATGTTTCAACATAAGATTAGGCACTTATCTAAACTATAATAGAATCCACTGCTATGTTTTAAATAATGTGTGTTAATTAAAAGCTTATAAAATCATATCTGCTCAGTGACTCCTTTAAGGGCTTCCAGCATGGCCTTTCCTATGGGACAGAAAGTGGATAAAGTAATGGCATTTTCCATACCCCTCCCCACTCCTTTGGAATTGCCTTCTTTACCATGTCTTTTTGCTTTGCCCATTTGATAAAATCATCTTCACATAACACTGTCTAAATTGTTTTCACCAAGAACTTCTTTAAGGTCCCTCATTTTAAAAATACTCCTGGGCCAAACAGGTTAGCAACACCTTGTTCCCACCTGGCCCAAAGTTGTAATTTACTTCCTGACAGCCAAATCCTCATTTTGTCCTAGCATGCACTTGGCAAAAGGAGGAAGGAAGGTATGTTCATGAGTGTTTTTCTATGTAACTGATTACCCCAACCCATAGCAGCTTGCAACACTAACTATTGTCTCTGTTGTGTTGTCTGAAGGCCAGGATTCCCAGGGAACCTTGGCTGTGCACTTGTGGCTGAGGTCCCTCTGGGCCAGCTTGGCTGCTCTCTCTGGAGCTCTGAACAGGGCAGGAGGAGCTGCATGAAGTTTATCGAGTGCCTATTGGTGAAGCATCCTTTCCTTGCTGAGGGACCTCTCGAGAGTGCTGGTGGTGATCCAAGAACAGTAGGAAAAGTACAAAAGCCAACCACCAGTTCTAACTGAACCTCAGCTTTGAGATACCGTGACTTCTGCCTTATTCAGCGGTCCTGTTACAGCCCAGAGTAGGACTAAATAACAGTGTTAGCACCAGTAAACAAGGCCTTGTTGCTTCCATCTTAAATGTATCCCGAGGTTCAGCCATTGATGCTTCCTCCTCAGCCCATGGAGCTATTAGAAAGTGGTGGAACCATTAGGATAGGAGGTAGCCTAGAAAGAAGCTTGGTCACTGGGTTTGCTGATGAGGACATAGTAAAAACCTGGCTCTCTGCCACACATTTCTCACCATGATAGTTGCTTGTTTATTTGAGACAGGGTCTCAATATGTAGCACGGGATAGCTTCAAAGTCATGATCCCCCTGCCTTACCTTGCTAATCTGTAGAATTACAGGTGCAGACCCACATGGCTGGCCTTCATTATGTTCTGTCGCCCTGGAATAGACAGAGCAGTGGGCCCACGCAACTACAGACTATACCATCTGATACAGGCACCCCAAATAAGCCTTTCTTCCTTTATATTTGTTTATTTCAAACATTTTGTCACATTGAGAGACAACTGACTAAAACACAAAGCTGGGGATCATCATAGAGTCTGACTGGCTATTTCAGACAGGTAGGTGATTTCATTGAACTACTTCAGGTTGCCAGTAGGACATTTACAAAGATGAATTTGACAATTGCAAACATTGTAGAAAATGATGTCCTTAAGCCAACATATTAATGATATGTATGAGACTATTTAGTCATACTCAGAGACCCTCTAAATGCCCAATTGAAATAACAGTTTAAAGGAGAGTGGCACAATAATCTATGCTCTGAGGTACCACCGTGCAGCTAACACCCATGGTGTGGTAGGTGTGTGGCAGAGGGCCCTGCGCTACCTTCTAGAGGAACAGGGAGCAGGAGAAAGTGTGGTTATACCACACATCCCCAGAAACCAATGGAAGTGTTCTGAGTCAGGAACTGAAACTCTTTGTTGCTAAGAGGTACTTAGTCATCTAATAAATAACTCCAGTAGATAGGAAGATAAAGAATTTTTATTCCCTAACTTCTTGGGATGCCTGCCATATTTTTTAATCAAATAGTTCCAGTGGCAGAGGATTGGCACTGACAGACTTAACATACTAGCATATCCCAGAAGGCTCGAGAGGTAACTAGGCTGTTCTAGTTATTCTTTTGGATGATGAGTTTGAACATGAAAGAGGAAATTAAGAACTGAAGGAATAAGAAATTGAGTCTCATTAATTTAAAACAAGGGAAATTGAATTTCTAATTTTTAATGATGAAAAATAACTAGGTATAGCTTATGCTTGAAGAAATAAACCAATTGGACTATATATAAGTGACTTTAGTAAAATTTTGAGTTTAGTACTTACTTGCATACTGTTCATTTATATGTATAGTTGCCATAAGAAATACTAGTTTTAAAGTATTTTCGATCATATATAATAAATATCACATACAATCATATATATATATATATATATGTGTGTGTGTGTGTGTGTGTGTGTGTGTGTGTGTGTGTGTGTGTAAAATAGTTTTAGGTCTGTCTTGAATTCAGTATTATGGCTGCTAATTTATTCCTTAATGCTCACAAAATGATTTATGGTCCTGCTCCATACTGCACTGGGAGACTAGTGACTTGCCTATAGCTGGTGGCTCTTCTCAGGATGTATGAACCGTATTGCACTCCCCACCTCAGCAGGACCAACATTACCTCTGCAAGTTGTGCTGATGGAGAGGGCTCACAGTCTGTCTATATTTACAGTTACTAGCTTACTCAGCTGTTGCAACCCATAACCAGGATCATTAACCATTTGTTATTAATATATATATATATATATATATATATATATATATATATATTATTTTTCATGCCATAGCCATAGTAGGGGTTAGTGCCCAAAACCTTTTAATCCAAGTCAAATTAGGTCAGCAAGGCACATTAGTATGTGGTAATCAAATTTACAATGCCATTAGCATTGTTTACACATTTCAAATAATCCCTTTTAATAGTCATAAGAGTTATAAGTGAGGGACTTGTGAACGATTAATTCTATTAGTGACTGAAGCCCCATGTAGAACACTCATCCAAATCTACAAAATACAAGTCTGGGTAATGGACAGTAAACTGTAAGATGAAATACAACCTCTCCTTCCTAGTTGCTTTTCTTCATTCTGTTTTATCAATAGAAACTCCAGCTATTACAGATGGTTTCTGCTATTGAGGAGGCAAAGTTGAGTTAGGTTAGAGCAGGAGCTCCAGGCACAAAACTGGAGGCAAGACAAGAACTGATGCAGATAGAGATCACGGTAAGAGTGCTGCTTACTGGTTTGCTACTCACACCTGTCTCATCTTGCTTTCCTAGAGAACCCATAGCCACCAGGCCAGGGGTGAGCTGGGCCCTTCCACATCTACCATCAGTCATCAGTCAATAAAATGCCCCACAGGCTTTCCCACAAGCCAATCTGGTGAGGATATTTTCTCAATTGAAATTTTCTCTTACAAATGACTATAGCATGCGTCAACTATACATAAAACCAGCACACAAGTGTCTAACCAAGTTCAAGGTTTATCTCTCACTGTTAGCCAGAAATTCTGAAGACAGGGTCTTCTGTAGCTATTGCCATTTCTGTGTTACCTTTAGAGGACGTTTCTTCAATTTTAGGAGCTACCAATTACATCATAACATCAGCTATGATACTAACACCAGCTGTATGCACAAAGTACCACTGGGCAGCATTAACTACAACTGTGCTTTTAATGTTGGCTTGTCTAGTACTAAGACCTCGTATCACCATGCTATACACTGACCCCAGTCTTTACTGTCGTGATATATTGTTTATGACCTAACAAAGTAACTGGAGATCAAAATTCGAAGTTAGCCACAGCTATAGACCCAGGCAGTGGTGGTATACATCTTTAATCCTAGGACTCGGGAGACAGAGGCAGATGGATCTCTGTTAGTTCATGACCACACTGAGCTGCAAGAAACTGATCCAGTCTAAAAGAGAAACAGCTCACACAAAGGTGATCTCAGCACTTGGAATAAAAATGCCTGTAATCCCAGAACTAGGGAGGTAGAGACACGAATGATATAGTTGTGTGGAGAGAGGAATATACCGCAGGAGGAGACAGAAACTGAGAGGATTGCAGTCAGAATTGTACTCTGAGGATTGGTGGAAACAGGATCACCCATGTAAGTCTGAGGTAGAGGTCAGAGCTAGTGACCCGCTGCTCTGCTTCTCTGATTTCAGCTTGAACCCCAATATCTGTCTGGGTTTTTAATCATTTGTGTTACATTTAACATCACGTTTTTCAACCCAGTTGGAGAAAGATCCCCTGCTAAGTCAATCTTGAGTCTTATCTTTTGGGACCCAGAACTATGCATTATCATCTGACCCTGAATAGAAGAATCTTGCATATTGTGACAACTATTCTAGAGCCAACAAGTCATTGATCACATGGGGATGGTCTGAGCCACATTGTCAGTTGGCTTGTTTCACTTTCTTGCATGAGTCTGTCACATTGTTATAGTGGAACATTGCCACTAATCTCATCCATAGGAGTGGTCTTCCCCATTGCAGATTTCATTCACTGGTTTTCATTCTTCTCAAGTCACACTCAATGAAAACCAAACAAAAATTCATTTTATAATTATGTTTGCAGGTGTTATCCTTTTACAACATTTTCTGGCTAATCATCAATTTCACAATTTTTCTCACAATTCCTAATGTACGTAGCTCACGAGATGTAATCTCTTTGACAGACTCATTTATTTCACTAATAGCAGTAGTATTAAGTCTTTGTAATTTTCAATGTTTTTGCTTTAATATGGGAAGTCTCAGTAGAATATTAAAGCACAAATCTCAAATGATTTTATTTCTAACCATGAGACATTCAAAAAATTTTCTAACATAAAAACGTAAATGAAGAAGCAAGATTAAACCTCTATATCTGGTCCAAGTCAGTCCCACGGCCTCATTATTTTATCCACAAGTTATGCATTGGAAATAGTATTATGTAACTCGGTCAGAATTAATTGTAGTTATAAATAATCTTAATCTTCATGGACATATCCATTCCAATTAGGATTTCATGATTTAATATCATCTAATAAAAAATTCTTAGACTTCCATGATAACACATTAAGAAAACTACTTTATTTTTTTAGTTTAAATTAGAAACAAGACTGTTTTACATGTCAATCCCAGTTCCCTCTCCCTCCCCTCCTCCCCTGCTCCCCACAAACACCCTACCTATTCCATATCATTTCTGCTCCCCTGGGGGTGAGGCCTTCCATGGGGATCTTTAGAGTCTGTCATTTCCTTTGGGATAAGGCCTACGCTCTCCCCCATGTGTCTAGGCTGAGGGAATATCCCTCTATGTGGAATGGGCTCCCAAAGTCCATTCTTATGCTATGGATAAGTACTGATCTAATACAAGAGGCCCCATAGATTTCTGAGGCCTCCTCACTGACATCCACGTTCATGGGGTCTGGATCAGTTCCATGTTGTTTTCCCAGCTATCAGTCTGGGGACCAAGAGCTCCCCGTTATTCAGGTCAGCTGTTTCTATGGGTTTCACCAGCCTGGTCTGGACTCCTTTGCTCATCACTCCTCCTTCTCTGAAACTGGATTCCAGTTCAGTTCAGTGTTTAGTTGTGGGTGTCTGTTTCTGTTTCTATCAGCTGCTGGATGAAGGCTCTAGGACGGCATATAAATTATTCATCAATCTCATTATCAAGGGAGGACATTTAAAGTAGCCTCTCCTCTGTTGCTTAGATTGTTATTTGGTGTCATCCTTGTAAATCTCTGAGCATTTCCCTAGTGCCTGATTTCTGTTTAAACCTAAATAGCTTCCCTCTATTATGGTATCTCTTATCTTGCTCTCCTTTATTCTTCCCCAGACTCAACCTTCCTGTTCCCTCATGTCCTCTTCACCCCTCCTGTTCTGCCCTAGCTCCCTCTCCCCTCCCCCTCCTAAGAAATCTACTTCAATAGTTCTTTAGTCCTTTATGTTATTTTAATGATATCAATAACCAAATCAACTTACAAATTATTATACTTATCCAATTGAGACAATATTAATGATCTTATCTGATATACTATTTTTGGTATATTTCATTGAAAATTTTATGCATGCATACAATGTATTTTGGTCACATTCATTCTCCCAACTTCTCCCATTATCTCCTTCAAGTTCTATCACCCTTTTCTATCTCCTCCCAACTTGTTTTCCTTTGTAGTTATAGCCCACACATTCAAATGGCTGCCTATACACTATGAGTGTGGAGCCATCCACTGGTGCATGGACAGCATACAGGAGACCATCCTCTTAAAGAAATTGGCTCTCTTTCCCCAGCAGCCATCAATTCCTAAGTGTTACTTAAATAAAGACAAGATCATGAGCCTCTCCCCTTCCACTAAAATATGTTGTCTGGTTTGATCTTGTGTGGCCAGTAGCACTTTAAACTAATATAAGACTCTTTGTGTTATTCTGGGCACCCACGTGGCGGAGGGGCTCGGAGGATGGATTAAAGATTTATCGTTACAGTGGAGGGTCTACCTTAGGTGATTAAACACTTTTGAAATTATTTTTGTCTTAATTTCTTTTCTTTTCCCTCAAATACATGTCATATGAAATTAATAATTCTCAAACTATAAAATCCTCATACTATCAACAATACTAAAGTCATGAATATATGAATATATAGACCACAATGACCTATCTATTTATTCCTATGTAATTCCTATAACTGATTGTAGTGACATATTATTTATGATTTATTAAAACTTGCCTGAGGATTCAGAAAGCAAAGTCAGCTGCAAGTTATAGAAGCCAGGCACACACCTTTAATCCCAGCATCTAAAAGCTAGGAGGTAGTGGTACACACCTTTAATCCTGTGACTCTGGATTAAGAGGTAGTTCAAGGCTACCCAGGGATACTCGAGATTGAATAAGTCTAAAAGCGTAAGAGATCACATGCCTTTAATCCCAGCACTAGAGATGTATAACAGATAGAAGCAGGGTCTTTAGGATTGAGTAGGAGGCATTGGTTCTCCAGTCATACTGAAGATAGGAAAGTATCAAGGAGGATAGGAAGACATTGAAGTCTCAAAATTCTCCAGCCACTCTGAGGAGAGGCAGCAGTTTGAGGCTTGGTAAAGAGCTCATTTGTGGATCAGCCCTTTCAGCCTGAGCTTAAGGTGAGAGCTAGCTGCCAGCAGCTTTGCTTCCCTGATCTTCAGGTTGAACTCCAATATCAGTCTCTGGGTCATTTATTAATTTGTGTTACAACTGATCTTAACCCAGAAAAGTTAGAGATGCTCAAAAATGAGTAATTGAATAAAAAACCTATAGAGACCATCATATATTAACTCATCAAAATAAGAGTCACTCCCAGGATTTTTCATCGTTGGGCCTAAAAACAATGCAATTTCTGGACAATTAATGAAGCAATTCTAATATCCACAATGCTAGGTCAGCGATGCCAACAATGCTCAGAAATTTGAGAATGTAACTACAGCCTTATACAGGTTATATTTGAATTAATTCTAATTAAACACTTTGAAAATGGATTAACATCAACAATATATTATTGTAAACTTAGCAGTACTGATCTCAAGTAGTAACGACCACAACATTCCATAACTGGATACATCAGTATGATCTATATGTAGCGCTGTTTATTTAATTAATAATCTCAAAGTCTGTTCATTCTCATTTGTCATCAAAGAATATTAGAGCATCAACACACCAGTTCCAAAGAGAAACAAGATGGCCTAAAATTTCTTTATCTCTATCATGACCTCACTGATAACAGTGTCTATAATTGTCTTAATCATTTCATTTCCAAATATCATATTTCCACCTCTTATCACCTAATCATAACTGATTAACCTTTATTCAATGATTATGCAATTCATGCTAAAACAAATAGAAATAATTATAATTTAAAAGATCAAACTTAGTTTGTAATATTAGCTTCCTCTTATTTATTAGGTAAACTAAGTCACTGTGATTCTCACCCCACTCTTTACATCAACTTTCCAGTTACCAATAAAGCTAGGTTCGGCTCTTCCACTGTGAGCACAAAGTGCAATTATTAGCTAATTACCAGCTAGCACCATCAGATCACTTCCCTGTACTAGGAGTATTCATTCTACTTCTCCACATGCTACTAATTATTAAAGCTACTAGCCTTTTTATTTAATCTACAACCTTTGGATGCATGTTGGTCAGCCAACACTACAGCAGAGTACCTGCTTCATGTAATTTCATTGGTGGAACCTTACCAGTTTTGGCACCATTAATCATTCATGGTACCTAATCAAATCTATTAGCCTAGTATTACCTTTCTTTTCAATTTGCCTACCTCTAATCAAAGTTGTTTTCAAACTTCTGATTAGCCTTTTACCTACAGGATAGTACTTCAAGGCCTTCCTGCATGATAACTATTATATAGTAGACAATCCTGGCCCCTAACCACCTACAGACCACTACCAGACAGCTGTGTTTGAAATCTCCAGTTTGATAAGATGATTCCACTCTCATTCAATTGTTTCGCTTTTATGAAACTTAGTAGTCCCTTAGTGATACATCAGTTAGAACAAGATGTAGCTCAAGAAGCTATATTAACAAACCCATGGGTAAAATAAAAACAAAAAACAAAATCAAACAAAGTCTTTCAATTTCTGTGATAAGGACCATGGGAAAAAGCAAAGTGGGGAGGAAAATGCTTATTTGGTTTTACATAGTCTACCAATAAGGGTAGTCAGGGCAGGAGTTCAAGTGGGAACAGAGGCAGGAACCATGGACAAATATTACTTACTGGCTTGTTATCCATGGTTTGCTCATTATGCTTGTTATCAACCCAGGATCCCCTCTCTAAGGGTGGCACCAACTACAGTGAATGAGGCTTTCCCACCGCAATCATTAATGAAGAAAATTTCCCAAAGATGTGTACATAGGCAAAGTGATAGAGGCATTTTCTCAACTGAGGTTTCCTCTCCCCAGATACCCCTAGCTTGTGTCGAGCTAAGAAAAAACTAACCACCCTCGAAAATCTAGTTTTATGGAGTAATTATTTTTATTTTATTAACAAATTTCCTCATTTGAGGCCTATCTAAGCCTTTTCTCATTCAGGCTTATCTCTAAGTCAAGAATTTGGAGGCTGCTGACCCACCAGACATTAGTGTTCCTGTGCATCCACCATAGCTTAGTAGAGGGCAAGAGGAAACACAGCAAGGAATCTTTCTTACAATCTCATGATATGCTTCTATTATTGCAATACATCTAGTTTTTCTGTATTAATTAGTACAACTCACTTCCAGTCAGTTTTGCCACACAGTTGAAAAAGAATAATTAATTCCACACTGATTTTAATATGTTTTTGGTGCTGCTGCATGTAATCCCACTGTATCCTGGTACCATAACTCAACATTTATGCAGAAAAAAGCCACCAAAATGTGAATTTTATACCATTTGATCTGTCCACCTTCCATTTTCCATAAAAATTTTCCTAATACTTGTTATGTTTTTGCTATTTATTTACAAAGCCAGGGGCTATAGAGATGGCTCACTGGTTAAGAGCACCAACTGCTCTTCCAGAGGACTGGGATTCAATTGCCAACACCAACATGGTGATGCTCCATTAAATGTAACTCACCCCAAGGTATCCTACACCCTCTATGGCATATGCTGGCAAAACTTCTAAACTCATAACAAATTAATTAACTGAGCAAATTATTGCTCATGATGAGCAAGCCAGTATGTAGTGTCCCTCCATGGTCCTGCTTCTGTTCCTGCTTGAGCTCCTACTACCATTGTCATGAGCTTCTCAAATTAATACTCAGTTTATCTTTAGTCTTTATCCTAATGCATACAATTTATATTATATCATTATAACATATCATATAGTATTAAATAGACATCAGTTTATAGCTTATAAATGTTTGTTAAGATATAATAATTAATAGTATATACATATAGAAATGGTGACTGGATTTAATTAAGACAGCCATCCTTTGCAGGATGGGGGTGTTATTTAAATTCTAAGGCAAGACACTTCTGCTCTATAATTAGGCAGGCATGCAGGAAGCCATACTTGAAGTTGGCCTCTAAGGAAAAGATAGGGCATGACTCTTCCTTATGCTGTTCATAGAAACAGTTAACAAGATAAGGAGCTCTGCCAAGTATGACAAGGAGGAGGGTAGGGAAACTTCTCCCCACTATCCCATGATAACCACTGAGATTTATTCTCTTTGGAAATCTTTGAGATGAAATGTCTACTCTATTTTCCTTAGGCGAGCCTTGAAGAAACAACTGTCCTCTCTGCCTAAATAAAAAATAAAATGAATTATTTCAACTCATTAAATTTTAATATTTAATAACTCCAAACATGTCTTTGGTTTGTTTCAACAATTTTACAGCTTATATAACATCCTTAATAGGACCATATCAGTCACACCTATTAAATGCCCTAGGTTTGGAAGGCATAATATTACTTACTGTAGGGAATGCTTACAATTTTAAATACCCACTTTAACTTATTCCCCATAATGCCAGTCATTTTATTAGTTTTTGTAGCCCACAAGGCTTACCACTATAATAATCGCATCTAAGACACATGGCCTGGACTATGTATACAACCTAAACCTTCTCAAATGTTCAACATTATTATTTTTTAAATTTTATTTGTTTTATATCATTTTACATTTCAACCACAGTTCTCCCTCCACCCCTCCTCCTGCCCTCTGCCTCCCCTCCAGCCTACCCCCCATCCACTCCTCCCAATGGGTAAGGGCTCCCACTAGGAGTCAACAAAGCTAGCACATTAAGTTGGAGCAGGGCCAGGACCCTCCCCACTGCATTAAGGCTGAGCATAGCATCCCACCAGAGGGAATGGGCTCCAACAAGCTAACTCAGGCACCAGGGATAGATCCTGGTCCTACTGTCAGGGGCCCCTCAGACAGTCCAAGCTTCACAACTGTTTCCCACATATGGAGGACCTAGTTCTATCCCATGGAATCCCCACAGCTGTCAGTCTAGATTCATGAGTTTTCACAAGCTTGGTTCAGCTGTCTCTGTAGATTTCTCTATCATGATCTTGGCCTCCCTTGCTCATATATTCCCTTCTCCTTCTCTTCAACTTGTTTCCTGGAGCTCAGCCTGGTGCTTGGTTGTGGATCTCTGCATCTGGTTCCATCAATTACTGCATGAAGGCTCTATGATGATAGCCAGGGTATTCACCAATCCAATTACAGGGGAAGGCCAGTCCAGGCATCCTCTCCACTACTGCTAGGAGTCTTAGCTGGGGTCTAGGGAAATTCCCAAGGATCAACATTATTATGAAGTATGACATTGTTATAATTCATGTGAACTAATACTACCTCATGGTGTTGCTTTATGGAACTGTGTTGGAAAGATTGGAAAAAGATGCAGATAGTGAAGAAACTTTACAATTATTAAGAAAATACAAAGAGAATTTATTGAACTAGATTATTGCCTTTTGTTTTATTCTGTTTGTTGTTTTTTGAGACAGGGTTTCTCTGTGTAGCCTTGGCTGTCCTAGAACTCACTACAGAGACCACACTGGCCTCAAACTCACAAAGATCTGCTTGCCTCTGCCCCCTGAATACTGTTACCTTCTAACACTAAAGCTCTGATTATTTTCCCTTACAACCATAGCAAGTCAGTACCCTTCCAAAGAATCAAAAACACAAAAATACTGATATGTGTCAGTATTAAGTGTTCTGAAAATATTTCTAACAATGGCATTTTCCATCACACAATAAGTGCTATTTTACATTTCCTTAAAAAAAAACCACTAATCTCAGCTTTAATTATTACCCAATGAGGAAAACAAATACATTCATTAAAAGCAGAACTTCCTATTCTGTATACTAAGTAGCCATTATACCTACTGTAGCATTTAATTATATTCCAAATGTCACAGGCTCACTACACTTTCCGACAACATACAACTGAATTCAAATATTGTCCTATTTCTAGTCAAAGAGGGTAAAATGTTCACAATAAAAATGTCTCCTACTGCCTCCACCTCTGCTAACCAAAGCACAGGTAGAAATCTATTGTCCTGGCAGCCACAGAGCTAAAGTTGAATGTGATGGTATATTAGGAATAAATTTAGCTTTAAATATAACCACAGAACATACAGTATACACATTTTGTATTTTCCCCACAAGGAATAATTGCAAAAAATGTGTATAGAAGAAAGAGAAGAACTGTTAGCACACATTCAAGTACTGCCAGGAATGTTATCTATTCTACCCAAATACCATGAAGTTCCATGGGCACTACAGCCCTGATAAGTGCCGATAATCTCAAGTCTTGAAGAGCACTCTTTATCACAAACACTATAAATGATTCATAGACCAACTAGATTATTAACTTGCAGGTAACAAACATAACTTTCTTTAATAACGTGGTGAGTATGGGCTATCAGACTAACCTTCACCACCAACATCACCTTCTTAGAGTAAAGTTTGTTATTATAGCTCATTTCATTATCTGGTTTTACCCCTATTATGATAGAATTTAACAGGACATTTATAATCCTATATTATGTATACACATTGATCACAAAGCAGTGAGGAAAATTTATATTTTGTATTAATAATATGAGCCTCATCTTCATTTGGGAAAATGGTACTTATCGGCCTACCCCTTAGTTCTATCAGTTTGCTTCAATATTATGTTAGAACTTATATATGTTAAATACAGTTTATATTAAACATTATAGTGATTTTAATACTAGAAACTTACAACTCATTCACTGAGACAGGTGAAAGATTTGCTAATTCATACATAACAATCTTAATTTAGAAGGGGTAAAAATAATTATTTACTTTTAAGGACAAAAACTCAGTTTAATTTCAAATAAAAGTAGTTTATTTGCCACCTCTATTATATTTTCATTCCTAGGGTTAACTCCATTACAGTAATTATTACTAAGGTGAAAGCAGCATCTTACTTGGTAAAATCCTTTATCTCCTATGTTTTGCTGCCAGCATCACTACTATATACATACATATGTATATATGCATTTATCATCTGTCTATCTATCATCTATCTATCTATCTATCTATCTATCATCTACACACCTTCATATTATTTCTCAATAATATTTATTCCAGTAGCACATTTTTATTCTGTGACCAATCACCGAATTTCCAAAATGCTTTAACACTCCAACAGAAACACTACCTGATACCCAGCACTACCATAGAATTAGCTATAGCTAATCATCTCTTCCACCTGTTCTTAGCAAAGTGTAGTGATCACATCATTTGTCCCTAAGGGATGTTGGTATTGATGAACATATGTAAGTATAGCAGTCCTCCAGGAAATTTTGTTCCATTGTATTAGAGACATTCAATTTATATCAAGAATTTCAGCTGGGCGTTGGTGGCACACACCTTTAATCCCAGCACTTGGGAGGCAGAGGCAGGTGGATCTCTGTGAGTTCAAGGCCAGCCTTGTCTACAGAGCTAGTTCCAGGACAACTTCCAAAGCAATACAGAGAAACCCTGTCTTGGGAAAAAAATTTTCATAATTTCTTTTACTGTTTTCTTTTTTGAGTTATATTATACAATTACATAATTCTCCCCCTTATTTTCTCCAAACACTCCCATGCACCAACCCCCTTCTGTCTTTCAAATTCATGACTTCTTTTACTTTAATTGTGTGTGTGTTTGTGTCTATTCCTAAACAAAACACAACCCACTAAGTCTGTTTATGTTACTTGTATGTACATGTTTTCAGGACTGACCATTTGATTGGATAAACAACCAGTGTTTTTCCTGGGGAAGACTATTTCTCCCACTCACAGTATTTCTTGGTTGCCTGCAGTTCTTTGTCTAAGGTTGGGGTATTTTCAGCTTTCCCTTTTTGATATTAGCATGTCTGTTGGTGTTGTCCTTGTATCATTTATATTTAGGTAGCCATGTGTATAAGAATTCATGGGCATAGCTTCTGACACTCCTAGGAGACACACTCTCATAGCAAACTTCCTCTTCCCCTGGCTTACAATCTTTTAACCCTTTCTCCACATAATCTCTGAGCCTTAGGTATTCTGTTGTAGATGTCATTTGGGAATAGGATTTACAATTCTGTGTTTTAATTGGTTGTGATTTTCTGAAGTTCTTTCTGTTGCAAAGAGAAGACTTCTTAGTGACCAAGGAGGACTATGCTTGTCTATGGATATAATGAAAAATATTCAGAATGTAGTTACAGACTATGCAGGTTTAGTTAAGTGTCAACCACTACTTAAGTTGTTTGCCAAGATCCATGACTTCCCTCGTCCTGCAATACTTAGCTAGGTTTCTAATACCAGGCTTGATTTCCCATTTATTGAGCAAGTGGATACATTCCCATTCATAGTAGCTTCAAAAATTAAAATATGTAGGAATAAATCTAACCTAGGAGGCTAATGACCTTTACAATGAAAATTTAAACCACTGAAGCAATAGAGAAAGACATTAAGAAAGATAAAGATACCCCATGTTCATGACTTGGTAGAGCAAACATTGTAAAGATAGTAACTTTATCAAAAGCTATTTATATGTTCAATGCAAAATCCCACTTAAAACCCCTGTTAGATTATCCACAGAAATAGAAAAAAAAGCTATCCTAAAATTGATATGAAACCACAAAAGACACCAGCTTCCCAGCCAAAACAACTGAGCAAAAAACAATGCTAGAAGAATTACCATTTTAGATCTCAAGATATATTACAGGACCATAGTAATAAAAGCAGTATTGTACTGGCACAAAAATCAGACCCGTACACCAATGGAACAAAACTAAAGATCCCCAAATGAGTAGAAACAATATCAGCCATCTAATATTTGACATCGAAGTCAAACACATACATTGGAGAAAGAAAACATCTTCAACAAACACTGTTCAGTAAACTGGTTGTCCACATGCAAAAGAATGATATTACAGCCATGTCTATCACCCTACACAAAACTAACTACAAAAGGATCAAATAATCTTGTAATTTTTAGTACCCTCAGTATATGAGAATTTGAGAATTTCAGTGCATTTTCATACTCAACCACAGCTCTAATAAGCTCCCATTCTTTCTTCTTCTTCTTCTTCTTCTTCTTCTTCTTCTTCTTCTTCTTCTTCTTCTTCTTCTTCTTCTTCTTCTTCTTCTTCTTCTTCTCTTCTCCTCCTCCTCCTTCTCCTCCTTCATCTTCATCTTCTTTGCAACAAGTGTCACTTTGGCCTTTATCCATGATGACCATTGACAACAGAGAGTACAAATCTATGCTCTACTTTATAGCACCCAGCATGACAGTTGGTTTAGGATTTTCTATAAATCTGCTTTTACCCACTCAAAACAAGGAAGTCAACACTAGCACCATGCTTAGATGCTATTTCTTTTTACTTATGTCAATCTGTGCCCTGACACAAGTTTGACATAAAATTGTTACACTCAACAGTTTAAGCCAGCAATGATCCCCTAGTAGTTATTGTTGGCTCTGGGATGCCATATAGCTACACACACACACACACACACACACACACACACACACACACACACACACACGACATATAATACAACCCTATTAATGAGCAAACATTTTGAAAAAAGTAAGCATATTTGACACTACAACTTTGTTTCGCTATTAAAAGTTCCTGTAATCACAGCATGACTTTCTTTACAAATCTCTAGATGTAATTATTGAATCGAAAGCACACCTAGACCAATGCCTTCTTAGTCACACTGATCACCACCTCTCTACACCTATCTATTGTACTTTATCTTTTTAAAATGTTTCTATGCAATCTTGATAGAAGAGGAGTAGAGGAGAAGAAATGGAGGAGCAGAGATATTCAATTTGAATCTGTATCTTTTAAAACAACCCTTCCTAACTAAAGAAAGCTAATTTGCAAGTATTTTTCACTTTGGCGATTCTGGAGATTAGTACCCAGGGTCTCAGGTAGTCACTCTATCACTGAGCTTCATCCCAAGGTCTTCTCTGACTTTTAATTGTATGATAAATTCTCACTAAGTTGCTTAGTGGGAACTCAGTCTGTTCCTTAAGAAGGCTTTGAACTTATGATCTTCTGCAGTGATCTCAGCCTCTGAAGTTGCTGGGATTCTACTGTGTGTGGACGTCTTATCTATTTTAATCTCCAACATTACTACCAAAACTCTCCCAAGACTATTTTATTTTGTCCAGGATTCTCACTGGAATCCTCTTAGGTTTTAGTAAAGCAATAGTACTTGCCCCATTAACAGACACTTTCAAACTCAAATCCTCAACATACTTATTTGCATTTTCTAACCTTTAAGTTTCTGCCAATACTTTTTACTGCTTAGTACCATGTCCAAACTCTTTAACTAGCCAAAACATGCTGCTGCTGCTTCTATTAGAATTAATTTGCCTAGATGTTCCTTCTGAAACAATTCTCATTCTGAGTCATTGCTGATAATTTATCTCCAGAGAGGCCTCTTGGAATGATATTGCTTCTTCTTCCTCATTCCATCATTGCTAATTCTACTCATCTCTAAAAGCAACCACAATAACATGAAAGATACTACCAAAATCCAACCACTCCTAACCAATGCTCAGTTCCTTCGTGTTTATAATGGCTGTTCCAGCTATTTTCACTAAGATAACATCTTGTACCTCAAAAGGGACCCATATTGATTAAAATCAACACTAATATACATCCAGTAGTATCCATAAACTCATCCAATAACTCACACCACACAGTCATAAGTAATGTAAAAAAAACTAACTAAAAATCCAAAATTCTAGATTCTTGATGTAATCTTCAGTAGCTGTTGATGTGGAATATCTGGCCCCTACCTGTTTCTCCTTGAAAAATTAAGGACAGTATGAATGCTAAAGAAAAATCAGCCACATTAATTAACATTCCATAGCTAACAGCAGCATAACTGTAAGCCAAAATTCACAGATTTTTAAAAAATTCCTACAAAGCCTACTTAATAGAAGAGTATTTCATAATTTCTGCATAGCTCTAACCATGAATAATAACATAAAGTCATTGCTGTGCACTTTGCCTGTTAGAATGCAAACAACCAGTCATAAAAATTCCACTTTTTAAAAAAAGTTAACAATTATTTATTAATTGATCTGCCAGACCAGTAAAATGTTTTATCATGATGAAAGCCTTGCATTGTGGTGGGGATTTGCCAGTCTTTCATAATATTCCAGGACTATCAATTACACACAATAACTGTACTCTCCTCTCTTATTTATGCTTGTCAAGATGCAGATTTTGACCAAGTTATTAGATATTTTCACATTAATAAAGTGCACATATTCTTCACTTGCCTATTAATCCATGTAAGTTGAAAACTGTGTTTGAATGGTCTATCTTTCTAGAAATCTGAAACGTTAGGATTAGCTTATCATCCAGTCTCTCCAATATGTTATCATGAGGACAAATGGCTTTCTGAGTTGCAACAGTAGTCACAAAATCACCGACAGGCATTCCATATACCATTCCACGTCTCAGCACTAATCTAGTAGAGTGGTCTGTGGTGGGCATCAGATGACAAAACACCTCACCTGTTTTTCACCATACAATTTATCTTTGTTATTCAGTCCTAGTTATTGTAGTCTCCTGTCTCTCTATGAAACAGAATTCAGTAATCCTCCCAGAATTTCATCTTATTAGGGCAAAATTCTGTTTTTCATTTTTAGTATACAAAGTCATCTGGGATGTCTTCTAGTTTTATTTCCACTACCTAAGTGCTATTCTCCCTGAGTTTTCATGACACAGAGACAATTACATCCCAGAAAACGCACTTAATATCCCATCTCAATCAAATCATATTGAAACATTGTTTGCCTATACAAACTTAGGATCTGGGCCTAATAAAATAGGAGGTATTTTGACCCCACATTTTAAATCTTAACCATAACTGCTATCTCAATGGTTCATTTAGCTAGACAATGAAGCAGAATACCCTGACCCCTCAGCTATCTTACTTTAAATCATAGTAGCTGACCCTTATGCTCATATGAATCTGAATTCCATCAGTAGGCTTTTTAATTAATATTTGATAACTACTATCCATCCTGTATTGTCTTATTTCCTTCTAATGCAGTTTATAAGCTTAATGGAGGAGATTCCTAAGTGAAGAATACTTGGACCATATTAAACTACTTTGGCTTTGTAAACACCAAAATGGAGAACAGTTTTCTTTGGAGCACTCAATCAAGATCGTGCCTTTTGTTCGTTCCATTACTACCCAACACTAGAATTTTACTTAAAACCATCCCCATCTTTTTTTTTACATAGAGAGATGGACCTTTTTAAAGTACTATGTAAGTATTAAGAAAGTAGACATAAACTTAAACTCTGGCTTACATTGTCCCTCATGTGCCTTCCCCATTTAAAATGTATGAAACTAGGCTAGGTATGATTGAGCATGGCATATAAATTTTTAATTGTGCACTCAATATAATCCTGATGCATAAAGACATATATTAAATCATCTGAATTACATAACACATTGATATTTTGCCCACTTAAATGAATGAATCAAACAAATATTATCCAGAACTTTCAATCTTTTCTCCAACATAGGATATATATTAATTAATCATATACAGCATGTTAAGGAGTCCTCTGAGGCAGGCTTATAAGAACAAATATAGTTTATTTACTAATAAGTTTTGAGAAATTAGCAACCTTATGATGTTTACTGTGCCTGGATTAATCCAGTTTAGGGTTTCTATAGTAAAACCGGTTGTTCCTTCAGGGCAAGAATTTAAGAATGCTCACTTCTTTCTCTTAAGTAAGATGCCTTTATGGGTTGACCAGTCTGCTGTGATCATATCTGTGATGCTATGCATTTGGTAGAATTTTTTAGGGGATTCTGAAATCCAGCATGGCCAAGAGACTGTCATGCAGTTGTCTACCATGTAGCTGAAGCGGCTACCATCATCAAAGTTGCAGGCTGCAAGAAGTTCTCGTGATATCCCCAAAGCACTAAGGAGACGCCTTGTGCACTATGTAGTTTTTTGGACATTATTCAGGGGAGGTGATGGGATAGCAGCTATTGGAGAAATCATGTACTATCACAGAGTAGAGAAAGCAACCTGAAACTTTAAAAATTCCTAAAAAGATTTCCGACTCTCTGACCGCATTTCCTACTATATTGCTGGAGCAACTTACTTCCTATCTGTTGATTCCCCTTGATTCCCCTTGCTCATGTCTCATTATTGTTTTTGCATCTTCTAGATTCTTCATATACTTTTTCATCATGGCACCCATTCTCTTTTTCTTTTCTGTGTTTCCTTTAGAACAACTCATTGAAGGTTTCCTTTGTAACCAGAGTCAGTTCTTTAAACATGAGCTATACAACTCCATACTGTTTTGAAACTCACCATATCCATATTTTTCATATCTGGATGCAAGATAAAAGATGTGAAACTATGAGTAAAAATATTAAGATTGCGTGTAATTTAAATCTCTATTATCTCTGACATTGGTACCTAACTGGTATAAATTTAATCAACAATGATGCTTTTAAACCACTCCAACTCAATGGAGGTATAAACCCTTTGGATATGTTACCAGATTTACTTGACAGGAATAAGCTTTTGAACAACTGATAACAAATAGAATTGCAAGTACCTAATAATGCATTCCCACTTTGAATAATCATGTGTTATTACCTTAAATCGGGTGTAAAACCATACAAAGGAGGTAATTGAGAGTGAAATGCCATGGTAAATCTTTCTCTTATCTGTTAAATAATTCTCTTAAATGTGCAGTCATTGCTAATGTGTAGCACTTATTTCACACATTTCATCTTCAATATACTTCACCCATATAAATTTACTCATCTCCACAAGTACTTTGGGATGCAGATGATAACTGTTATAATTTAATACAGGTGGGACTATGAGGAAGGAGTGTTGTCTAGCATCATATGGAGAATTAGGAAGACAATACAAGTAGGACTTCCCAGAGTTATCTGGGAAACAGGGGTGGGGAGGGAGAGGGAGAGAGATTTTCTTTCTAAATAAGAAATATTTAGTCAGAAGAGTAGAGATTTTCACAGAACCACTGACAAAGGCTTCATTCTGGATGCCTTTCTTGATTTTTTGCTGTATCACTTATCACTAAATTTTAATTTCCCTTCATTAAGAATGAGACAGTATTAAAGATTCCTTTTAAGATATCTGTGAAGAGAATCACTAAAAATGCTAATTCCAATTATTTCCCTGCCTCCCTTTATCTATCCTTCCTTCCTTCCTTCCTTCCTTCCTTCCTTCCTTCCTTCCTTCCTTCCTTCCTTCCTCCCTTCCTTCCTTCCCTCCCTAGGGTCTGTGAGTTGTTTCTCTGCTAGTTGTTCAGAAATTGTCTAGTTTTGTGATGCTCCAAATTCTTAAAAGTGATCTTGCATTGAAAAGAAAATCCTTGTTCCTTGACACAAAGTACTGATAATGTCATCCTTAATTATGTATTTGGATGTCTGATTTTAAGAGTATGGACTTCTATTGTGTTCACGAATGGAGACAAATTGGTATTTACATCTAGTTCTAAGAATTATCATCTTTGAAAAATGTGAAAGGACTTCTAAATCTTCTACACATTTCCCTCTTCAACCCATCATTTTATGTCCTTGGAGAGGAAAATACAGTCAGTGGTTTTCATCATGAGATTCCATAGAATCTTGCTGTAAGATCCATTATTCAGTCTTCACCTATACATTGGGGTATTTTCTGCATCACTCTTTAATCTTCATGGTGAAAATGCAAAGTGCATCAGATCTTCCTTCAATGTCTGTTTTTCCTTCCAAAGTACTATTAGGAGATACAACACAATGAGCACATAAACAATTAGAGGCCCTGATCTAGCGCCAGTGGTAAAGCTCCAATTCCTTAAAGTTATTCATTACCCAAAATACCCAGAGATAAATTTTATGTATGCTTACATATCAAAGCATACCTGTGTGAAACAATTTGGAACAGATTCACGACACTTTAATAAAGAGTTCATCATAATGTTTGCCTCTAAACGTAAGGTTGTGTTCTATCAATATGCTGGCATAAATTTATGATGTCCTGAAAATGTGAATTTAATGTGATAAAAATAGGACTATCAATTACCAGTGTTCTAACTACACAGCACATGGTATGTGGGCAAATGAGTTGCACAGACACTTGTAAAAGTCAAGTATGTGATAGCAATAGATCCTCATTCTTCCCCCAAGTCCCTAGGGATGGATGCCTTAGCTGAAAACTACTCCAAGTAATGTAATGTGTCCTGCCCTTTCCTTGAAATGGCTGCTATTACAGACCCATTAGTGCCACAGGTACTTACCTTCTGCTTTCAAAGATGACTCAGGAGATGTGTGCCAAGATTTCAGTGAGTACAATTCGACTAAGCAGCATCTCCCAGCATGTTTGAGACTGTCACCTACAATGTGACAGATTGAATACTCAGCAAAGTGGCATTGTTTCTTAGTCAATGAGGCCCGTTGAAGCAGGGTCAGATTGGATATGAAGTTATCTTCTAGGGTTCCCACACTGAGAATGAGAAGGAAATTCCAATGATACTAATTGGCAGTAGAAGTTAACAATCTTTAATCTGAAGACAAATTGTTGGCTGTTTTTTCCCCACTGTCACTTTAATCATGTAGCAGACATGTATGTTACCTGATGATGAGTTAAGAGAGCTGGGCCCAGTGCAATTGTCCAGGAGGAATGTAAAGTGGAAATATGGTTTTTATTGGATCACGTAGAAAATTCTGCAATGAATCTGTTCTATAATTCATAGGTTACCAACAAAATAAAATTGTAATGGTAATCACATCCCTATTTTGCTTTAAAACCAAAGGTAAGGAATGTGAGTCTTTTAGTTGAGTTTAATAGTACTGCCTATTTATATGCTATAAAGTTACCCACTTCGTAAAACAAAATGAAATAGATCTAACAATGAATTTAACATCAGATACTTAAAGTCTGACAAAATTTCTGCCTCTGAAAAGCATAAGAAAGCATCTCTCTGACAACGCTGGCTCTGGTTTGCAAGTTCCTCAGATGTGTAGGGGAACTTGGATTGTGCCATTATGGAGTTTTCTGAAAAGCAACAGAGAAGAGATCATGGTGAGGTGACCAGTTAGGCCATTGGACTAGAGCAGAGTTTGTACCAGAGTTTCAATGCCACTCTCTGAGAATGAATAAGGATGAGTTTGTGCACGCCAGAGTGAAGTTCAGAAATGCGATGATGGGCATGCTTTGTGTTAATTTTTATAACCTAAGAGACTTACTTATGTAGGCATAAAGTTGAAATAAACACATTAAAGAACTTCTTGATGTATACTGTACACACACACACACACACACACACACACACACACACACACACCACCACCACCACCACCACCACCACCTCCACCACCAAAACCACCACCACCAAATAAGTTAAGTAATAAAGAAGAAAGTTCCCTTCGAATCAACACTCCATTATAGTTGATAAATCTTATTGAATACCTTTTCTATACCTGTAGACATAGATTTTTTTTCATTTTGTTAGGCCGTGTGGTAAACTACTCTGATATATATGTTTCTAATATTGACAGTCTTTCATTTCTTCAATAAACTTAAATTTATCTGAATACTTTCTATATTTTAGATAAGGTCCTGAGTTTGTTTGGCTCATATGATTATATTAGCCTATAATTTTCTGTATTGTATTGTCATCTGGGGATTTCATTTATTCATTTTTGTGTATATACACAGCATATATAAGTACTCATGTTTGTGCTCATCTGTTCAGCTGCACATGAATGTGTGTGTGGATGCCAGAGACCAATGTTGAGTGTATTTATGTATCAAACTCCACTTTTGGTTTTTTTTGTTGTTTTTTTTTTTGATAAGGTCTTTCATGGCATGCAGAGATCATGGATTAGCTTGACTGACTGGCCTTATCTGTACACCAGCCTTAGGGTTAGAGATGTATGAGTGTTCATGCCTGGAATATTTTTACATGAGTGCTATGGGTTTAAACTTAGATCCTTGTATTTATGTGGTGGGCACTTTATTGATTGAGCCATGTACACAAACCCTTGTAATGTAGCTTTTGAATCATTTGCTAGTTTGCCAAGCTAAATAAGCATGTCTATTTCCCTGTCCTTACAATTTCAAGAATAATTTGAAAGCATAATTTCCTTGAATGTGTGAGAGAATATATTTGTAAAGATCATTTGACAAAAACATGTCAAAAATATTGATTCAGAATTTTTAAATGTAATGTTATTATTCAGGTTTTCTCTTTACCTTTTGCATCTTTATAGTAAAGCATTTTTTCTAGGAATCTGTCCACATCTTGCTAGTCTTCAAATCACCTCCCTATAATATTTATTATTTTTTAAATTTTATGTGCATTTGTAAAAAACGCCTGCTTGTATCTCTGGTATTTCCCCTGGAACTGGAGTTACAGACAGTTGTGAGCTGCCACATGGGTGCTGGGAATTGTACCCGGTCCCCTGGAAGAGCAGCCATTGCTCTTAACCACTGAGCCCCTAATATTTTTACTTTTAATGTTTACTGAATTTGCAATATATTTACTTTGTTAACATGTTTAGTAATGTTAGTGTCATCCTTCAAAATGCTTGCTTATTTCCCTGTGGAGTGTGAGGTTTCATCTCTGGAAGCACTTTATGCCTTTCTTTGGTACATACTAATTGTCAGCATTTCTATTTTTGTGTGTTAGGGCTAGAATAAGTCATTTTACACAGCATTATAGTGCTACGAATTTGATTGGATGACCCAATTGGCTGCTAAATAGCTCCAATTTCCTCCTTCTGAATGAATAAATTTAACTTGTTCAACAGCATTTATGGAAGATGTCCCTTTGTGTATTGTTGACACCTTTGCTAGAAATCAATGTATTGTGCATGTATGGGTTCTGGACTCTCCTGTTGTGTTGGTTGATGGGTCTGTTTTGAGTGGTGCCATTGTGCTGTTTTAACTGCTCTAGCTTGGGCATACAGTTTGAAATCAAACCATGTAATGACCCCAAGATTATTCTTTTGCTCACAGTCACCTTGACTACTGTTTTACCCTCTCACTGATTACACATGGGTTTTAGAATTATCTGTTTATTTCAATGAATACATTTTTGTAGGAAAAAAAACTGGAAGTTGAATAAGAATTTTATTTAATCTATGAGTTGCTTTAAGAAATCTATTTATTTCTGTCTTCCATTTTCATCACTTTTTGATAATATCAGTGTACAGGTCTTTCATTTCCTTAATTTTTCCTAAATGATTTGTTTTCTATAGCTGTTTTAAGTAGATTTATTTCATTTATTTGACTAGTATATTGATATGATAGTAACTAATATTGTATGTTGAATTTTTGTCCTGTGGTTTTACTGCATGCATCAATTATTTATTAATAACATTTGGTAGCATCTATGTGATACTATAAAGCACTATTTTCCCTATTTTCAAATCTGACAGTCCTAATGCAGCATGGGTGGGGATTTGAGTGTATGTTTGTGCATCCCATGAATGCAGTGTGATAAGGTCATAAGAGGGGAAGAGATTCCCTCGAACTTGAGCTACATGCAGCTGTGAACCTTGTATGTGAGTGCTGGGAATGTAATTCAGGCACTCTTTACTCAGGTAAAAGAAGGCAGTGCTCTTAATGGCTGTGACTCTCCAGCTTTCTCTCACCTAAAGTTGTTCTTTGCCTTCTAGTTTGTCATGTCACGGAGAGGGATGTCATTAGAGCCCTTAGAGTGGAAGGGTAGGCCCTCCTTAGGTAGCATTCCACTTTACTCTGTACTGTAGACATCCTCACTGGCTTTACAGATTGCTTCCTTTCCAGACAGATGGATCTCCTTCTTTTTTTGCCTTGTGAAGAACTTTTCCTTTTGATATTATATATGCATATATAGTTTATTTTATATAAAATATTAAATAATATATATTTTAATAGTAGACCAGAAATACTTTTAAATACCTATCAATTTCATATATATTATAGTAAGCTTGCTTTTCAGACAACAATATAGGTGAAAAATCCTCATTCTAAACCTGAGCTTGTGTATTTTTTTATGTATTGGAAACAAATCATTTCATAATGCACATATGTGAATTGAATAACTACTAATAGTGCCAACTAATAGTTTAGCAGTTAGTTTTTACTTCTCTTTCCTGACTCTAATGTACTAAGTAATTGTTTATTTTGTGCAACATGCCCATTTACATGTACACACATATACACATGCAAATACATGTGCAGAAACATACATACATATAAACACACACATCTACATACAGAGACACAAAGATTCATGCTCTTCCTCTCACACTCTCTCTTTCTCTTGCCACTATTTTAACTGTACAGCTATGTGTAAAGGTTTTCACATCTCAGATTTCCAGTTTGCTTGGGCTGTCGTTTGATGGTGAAATGCTTACTTGGCATGTATTAACTTCTAGGTTTGCTCCTCAGTACTACCAGAAAAAAATCTACAAAATTCCAGTCTAAAATTGGCTTTTGAAAGGCATTCTAATATGAGTAGACAGTATTCATTACTAAACTGAAAGTGGTCACTATGCTGCACATATTGGAAAACCATCTGAAAACACAGGTGCGTTGTATTTTGTTTGTCTATTTGGCTTTTCATTTTTCTGGTAGTTGTAGAATTTAATGTCTTTTAAAGACAGTCTGTGGGTTTCTGTTTTAAAAGTAACTGCACATGATAGGAATGTGTTAAAGAGAAAGAGATAGGTTATCTATAAGGAAGCAGTAAAGTAGTATAATCAAGACCTACAAAATTTAAAATAGTTGGGATGATATTTTCAATACAGAGTTTAGTAATATCCCTTGAAATCTGCATTTCCTACATTTTTAAAGAAATGTCAGTACATTGACTGAGTGCTACTCAGTACTTGTGTTACAGACATTCACAAGTGTCAATTTCTCATCTGTCTCTTGGCATGGGAAACTTTACTTCCTGTTATGCTGGTTAATTTCCAATGTCAACTTGATTTGATTCAGACACACTCCAGGAACTGAATGAGACTTATTTGGGGGTGTATGTCTTACAGTGTTGCCAGAGACGACTGAAGACTGGAGAAAAACTTACTTTGAATGTGGGTGGATTTATCTCCTGGGCTTCTTGAAGGAATCAAAAGGGAAAATGGAGAAAACCAACTGAGCACTGGCTTGCCTCATTCTTTGCTTCCTGTTGGGCACATACACCAAGCTGCACCCACCGCCGTTCACGCTTTGTCATGAAAGGCTACATTCTTCTAAACCAGTGATTCTCAACATTCCTCATTCTGTGACCCTTTAGTACAGTTACTCATGTTGTGGTGACCCCCACCACACACACACACCATAAAATTATTTCATTGCTGCTTTATAACTGAATTTTGCTACTGTTATGAATCATAATGTAAATATCTGATATGCGGGATATCTAATAGGAGCTCCCCGAGAAAATGTTGTTTAGCCCCAAAAGGGGTTGTTACCCACAGGCTGATAACTGCTGTCTATGAGTCAAAGTAAACCTTCCTTCTTAAGTGGTATTTTGTACGATGGTGGTCACAGCAAAGGAAAAAAGTTAAGGTACCTTTTTATTTATTTACACAAGACAGTGTGACTTAGCCTTGGCAAGCAAAATTTAACATTACCCGGTATGTGGGACTTGGTGGAGAAGCGTATCTGTGCCAATGCCCTGGGCTCCTGCTCTGCCTCCCTGTAGCGGGCCTGAGGAAGCACAAAATGGTAGTATGGACCTTTCAGAGGGGAAAGCAACTCAGAACTCTAACTCCGTTTAGACTGATCCCCAGATCTGCATGTTCATCCACAGAAAAAATAAACAAACAAAAGAGTTCCCCAACATTGGTACTTAAAATTGATATCAGTAATAATTTTAGCACAACTTAGATTACTTTGGCTAAAACCAGGTGGGAGATAGGAATTATTTTACATAAATACAAAATGAACAATTAGAAAATGCAAGCGAGAAGAGAACAATTGGAAGTATTTTGTATCACACAGTTACTCGCATTTTAAATAATCCAAGATGTCCGATGAGCAATCTCTTTCTCAGCATTCCTCTTAAAGTCAATTAAAATTTTGATTATCCCATTTGCTCAACTTGATACATTTCACTTTTTAAATATTGAAACATTTTGTTTCGAGGTAAGGTACATGCAATGTTTTGTATGTTAAATTTCATTGTGAAGCTGCTGCCCTGCCCACTTCCGGAAGCCTTTTTTGTTACCTGTTACTCCTTTCTAGAAATCACTCTACAGACCTATTCATGTCCTTTAGCTGATTCCCTGCTGAAGGAACTGCCTTAACTTTTAACCTACCTGCAAACTACTCTCATGGAAGAATCATTGGAAAGGTGGATTTATAAAAAGCAAATTTGAAAGACGTAACTTGAGATTTTTTTTCTTCCCCCAAATAGTCTTATATGTCATTATAATCTCCCTAGAAGACAACCGTGTTGTTCAATCCTCGGTGTTCAAATCACTTTTGTTCAGGGAAGAATGATCATAGACAATCAAAGACATTTGGAGTAACTCCTGGGAGCTATGTACTCATATACTCAGGTCATATAAAACTAGAGTAGTTTTGATTTGCATTTCCCTGATGGCTAATGATTTTGAGCACTTTCTTAAGTATCTTTCAGCTATTTTAGATTCCTCTGTTGAGAATTCTCTATTTATTTCTGCACCCTACTTTTTAATTGCATTGTTTGGAGTTTTGGTGGCTAGCTCCTTGAGTTCATTGCATATTTTAGATATCAGCCCTCTGTCAGAAGTGGGGTTGGTGAAGATCTTTTCCCATTCTGTGGGCTGTCATTTTGTTTTGTTGACTATGTCCTTTGCTCTCTCAAATGTGGGGTTGGTGAATATCTTTTCCCATTCTGTGGGCAGCCGTTATGTCTTGCTGAGTATGTCTTTGCTTTTTAGAAACTTCTCAGTTTCAGGAGGTCCAATTTATTAATAGTGTATCTCAATGTCTGTGCTACTGGTGTAATGTTCAGGAAGCGGTCTCCTGTACTAATTTGTTCAAGAGTATCTCCCACTTTCTCTCCTAGGAGGTTCAGTGTGGCTGGATTTATGTTGAGGTCTTTGATCCATTTTGACTTAAGTTTTGTGCATGGTGTTACATATGGATCTATCTGCAATCATCAGCATGTCCGAATACAGTTCGGACATTTGTTGAAGATGCTTTCTTTTTTCCATTGTATAAATTCAGCTTCTTTGTCAAAAATCAGGTGTTTTTAGGTGTGTGGGTTAATATCAGAGTTTTCAATTTGATTCCATTGGTCTATCTGTCTACTTTTATGCCAATTCCAAGCTGTTTTCAGGACTATGGCTCTATAATAGAGCTTGAAATCAGGGATGGTGATGCCTCCAGAAGTTCCATTATTGTACAGGGTTGTTTTGGCTATCCTGGATCTTTTGTTTTTCCATATAAAGTTGAGTATTGTTCTTTCAAGGTCTGTGAAAAACTGTGTTGGGATTTTGATGGGGATCATGTTGAATCTGTAGATTATTTTTGGCAAGATTGCCATTTTTACTATGTTGATCCTACCTATCCAAGAGCATGGGAGATTTTTTTTCCATTTTCTTGTATCTTCTTTAATTTCTTCCTTTAAAGACTCAAATTTTTTTCTGTACCATATTACACCAGCCAGAATGGCTAAAATCCAAAACACCAATGACAGTCTATGCTGGAGAGGATGTGGAGAAAAAGGAACACTCCTCTATTGCTAGTAGGAGTGCAAACTTCTAAGACCACTTTGGAAATCAGTATGGTGGTTTCTCAGGAAAATGGGAATCAGTCTACCTTAAGATCCACCAATTCCACTCTTAGGCATATACCCAAAAGAAGCACATTCATACAACAAGGACATCTGTTCAACGATGTTCATCACAGCATTATTTGTAGTAACCAGAACCTGGAAGAAACCTAGATGCCCCTCAACTGAAGAATGGATAGAGAAAAATACAATGGAGTATTACTCAATGGGGAAAAAAATGGAATCTTGAAATTTGCAGGCAAATTGATGGAACTAGAAGAAACCATTCTGAGCCAGATAACCCAGTCACAAAAACACAAATATGGTATGTACTCACTCATATATGAATTTTAGACATAGAGCAAAGGATTTCCAGCCTACAATCCTCATCACCAAAGGAACTAGGAAACAAGAAGGATTCTAAGAGAACAATGCATGGACCCTGGAGAAGGGGAAGGGGTAGGATCTCCTGAACTAATTGGGAGCATGAGGGTAGGGGAGAAGGAGGTGGGATAATGACACAGGGAGAAGAGGAGGGGAGAGGAAGAAATGAAGGAGCAGGAAGGTTGAGTCCATGGAAGAATAGAGGAGAGCAGGATGAGAGATACCATAACAGAGGTAGCCATTATAGATTCAAGGGGAGATCTAGCACTAGGCAGATTTCCAGAGATCTACAAGGATGATACCAACTGACAGTCTAGGGAATGGTAGAGAGGCTACCTTAAATGCCCTTCCCTTATAATGAGACTGATGACTGCCTTATATTCCATCCTAGAGCCCTCATCTAGTGGCTGATGGAAGCAGAGGCAGACACCCACAGATATACACTGAACTGAACTCTGGAAGCCAGTTGCAGAGAGGAAGGAGTGAAGGAGGTTGGGACCAGGCTGGTGAAACCCACAGAAACAGCTGACCTGAACAAGGGGGAGGCCATGGACCCCAGACTGATGTCTGGGAAGCCAGCATGGGACTAATCCAGACCCCTGAACATGGATGTCAATGAGGAGGCTTTGACACTCTATGGGGCCCCTGGTAGTGCATCAGTATTTACCCCTGGTGTAAGAAGGGACTTTGGGAGCCCATCCCACATGGAGGGATGCTCTCTCAGCCTGGACACATGGGGAGGTCCTAGGCTCTGCCCAGGATGATGGACTGACTTTGGGGAACCTCCATGGAGGGTCTTACCCTCCCTGGGGAGCGGAGGGGGGATGGGGGAGGCTGATGGAGGGTTGGGGGTGGAGGGGAGGGAGAGGGAGAGGGAGAAGTGATTGACATGTGAAACAGCCTTGTTTCTAATTTGAAACAAAAAAATCTAAGAAACAAAAAAATATGCCAACTAAGATAAAAGCTGTGATTAAATACAGCAAGAAGGTAAAGAAAGACATGAATTTTCTAGTAAATGAAAACATTTAGAAAGGCCAGAAAGATACTCAGAACTCTTGAAAATGCCATAAAACCACCATATCCAGTCATCTAAGGGTATGGCTTTGGGCACAAACTAATTAGGAGTAGTGGAAGATGACCCTATCCATCACAGAACCCAAATTCAGTCCTGGAATGGCATAACAATAGTCTACAACAGCC
Source organism: Cricetulus griseus (assembly GCF_003668045.3). Classification (NCBI taxonomy): domain Eukaryota; kingdom Metazoa; phylum Chordata; class Mammalia; order Rodentia; family Cricetidae; genus Cricetulus; species Cricetulus griseus. Next base: position 23,141,898 of record NW_023276806.1, read on the forward strand.
CAAGAAACATGCCTGTGGCTTTCTCTGAAGTAGTAGGCTCTTCTTTTCCATAGTCTCTTTACCCTTCAAGAATGAAGAGACAAATAGACCATTCTGTGAGTTGCTAGCAAAGGTGCAAATTGACCAGTCCTCCACCTAGAGATCTCCTTACAGATAGTTGCTTCCTTTTCCTGATAGAACATGGCAACTAAGTCCACACAGATTTGTTTCTACATCCCTTCCATCCCATCCAGACCATACATAAATGATAGTTGCTCTTGGATTCCTATCTCTTTCACATCTGATGGAAATTCTGGAATTGCTCCTCAGTTTAGTTTATGTCATGTCTCTATCAGATAGATACCTGTCTCTATCTTCTGAGTTCTGGGATCATAAGGTGGTACCATCATACCCTTCTTATGTGTTGTTGGGGATTAAACCCAAGCTTTCTACACATGAGGCAAATATTCTATCAACCCCTTTTGGTCCCAATGACTCACATTTTAATAGAGACTTTTCAGGGTTTATTTCTTATGTAATTTGGTATCTGGGATACTCTAATCTGTGATTAGAGTGATTTTTATTTGAATAGGCATCTCATATCTTCCTGTTGACTTGTAAACCAGAATAAATGTCCCTGTGGCTAGTCAGTGGGCATGTGATAGTCCCAGATGGTTCTTGCAGTGATGTTGTCAGGAAAAAAAAAGCAGCTGGGCTTTCAATGTGGGCAACCAAATCCTTTACCTATGGATAGACTTTGCCTGGGGTTCTGAAATTCACCAGAATGCTCTACATGCATGCTGGCTATTTCATCTTATTCCACATTGTTTTGAGTCTTATTCTGGTCACTACAGGCACTGTTGGGGTGATAGCATGAGTATGAAAGAGGCCTGAAACCTTACTATTGGTGTAACCTTTGGGAAAGCTTACTGACTAGGAACTTCAGTTGCCTTGCCTTCACGGGAAACTATCAATCCTTACTGTGGGTGTTGTAAGTATTAAATGATACTAATTTAAAACACTGCCTCTCAGACATAAAGCTTGTACAGTTAACTTGACACTTTATTTATCTAAGTTATTATTGACATAGTGATTAATTTACATAAAGAATGAACTAATATGGACATTTATTTGTGTCAAACATTTTAATAAGTTCACAATGAAATAGGTTCCTAGACTTATTAATGGGGTTGTAAAGTACCTTAGGCTTATGTAGAAACCTCATAGTTTAAAAACTAGGCCAGACCCAATTTCAATGCTGCTGAAATTCTCTGCCTTAGATAGGATATGTAGATTTAGTTTCTTACTCTTTAGGTGGACAAAATTTGTGTGAACCATTCTCAGATCTTTAAAGATAAAATACTCAAAAATGAAACCTATACTCCTGTTTCACATTTAACATAACTTCTCTAAGTCTGATTCTTCTCAGCAAGTACATATGATATTAAAAGGCATCATCTTCCTAATGAAGGATACATTGCTTTGATCACTTTTTTTTTAAGTAAATGCAAGTGGCTTGAGATTTGAAGATCTTGTGTTTGGGATGCATCCTTCTTTGTTGTCTCTAGATGCACAGTCACATCTCTGACCTTCTCTGAACAATTAATACCTTCACAGTTGAACAGTTTTTAGAAAGACCATTTCTATCAGAACTTTAAATTTGGAAATGACTACTAACTTTTAATTTCCTTATAAGGTACACTAGGAAAAAATGAAAGTTAAAAAAATGCAAGCTAGCTGGTCTTTTTCTAATACAAATAAAATTTATTTTAGCAACCAGAAATAAAAAGCAAGCCCACTGAGACACTTATAATTAGGTTTGCATTATCTATATTTTTTATTTCTTTTAATTTTAGTAAAATCTATTCTTTGTCCTGGAAGCAAGGACATTCTCAAGACTTCTAGAAGTCTGACCAAGCTTGTGACTACTAAGTTCAATGACAAATTCCTTTAAGCTTTATCAGTCTGTTAGTACCTATGTACACAGGTATTCTTCTGTCATTTTGACTAAACATATTAAAATTCCTTCTTCCTTCCATATCCAATCAAAAGTTTCCATTTCTGTTTGAAAATGAGGAACTATGTTAATTAGTCTTTTAATATGTTTGAGAGAGAGAGAAGGGGTCACACCATTTCTGAGAACATACCATTTCCAAAGACACATCATTTCTAGAGTACAGGGCAGGAATCTAACACCATAAAGCATGATTAAAATCTGTTCACATTGTTATTAGTATCAATGATAAGCTCTTTAATTTCTTACTGTATACTCCTTGTTCTTAATTTTCCTATAAAGAAGCAAAGATGGTGAGGATGGGGAATTTGACTCCTCAGTTAGCAACTATTGGACTCTCCCTTGATGCTCTCTGCTTTATAGAACCAAAGGAATACCAGCCAAACAGCCAGTGGGACAACACTTATGCAAGCATGAACAAGTTTTGAACATTCCAGAGACACCTTAGGGAAACTACACAACTATCCCAGCTGGTTGTTCCAGGTCCCGAAGGCACAGCTTCAGACAGAGCTCTTTGAAACAGTTTAAAGTAGGCTTTTTGCTCTCATGTGGCTCAGTTCATCTGGTGCCTTTAGCCCAATGCTACCTAGACTAGAGGGGAAGACTCCAGTGGGTAGCAAGGTAGAAGGACAGATGTGTCTGATGCTAAAGAAGAAAGGTTCTGATGGGTTTATGCACAAGTCTCCATAGCTGCAAGTGTTGCTAAAGAGTCAAGGCTGTGAATGGCTTCATTCCTTTTCTTTGTTACATTAACAAGCTGTTCAGACTCCCAGAATTTAGCTGGCAGGCCCTCTCTTGTGCTGCATGCCATGAAATTGAAATATTAGACCCACAGAAAGGTATCTCTCAACTTTCCATTACTTTCCCTTCTTGTCTGTTTCTTGTCAGTGATATAGGCTGTGCTGAAAACAAAGAGAAAGAAGAGTGGGGGCAGCATAATAGTGAAGGAAGAGGCAGCGAAATGGCAGTGGCAATGGCATCAGAGCAGTTGGCAGGAAGTGCTGTGAAAAATTCAAGGCAGTCGGCCAAAGTAGCATCAGTGGCTGAATGGCTTTAGAGTGGCCAGAGCTGGAGAATAGAGAACAGGAGTAGAGTTATAACAAGAAAAGGAAAGAAATGTCAGGTAGAAAAAAGACACAAGGTAGCAGGGAACCAGGGAACAGAACCTGACCCTTGGGACCCAAGAAGAGCTTCAGAGAGCCATCAAGTTTGTAAGGCTGAAGACTTTAACTGCAGACTAAGGATGTCGGCACTGACTGGTATTAAGGGCTAAAGGATCCTAACCTCCTAGTCCTGCACAATAGCTGCATCAGGCTAAAGAATCTAAATACCCAGGCCTATCTGCATGCTGCAACACCAGCTGGCTTCAAGATTCATAAGCATATATGACCAATGGTTCCAACTCACAAGGCTTGCACAAGGATTGTAACAAAGGAGATACTATTTACTGTGTCTGCTCTTTGTCTTCTGCACCCCCTTTGCTGCAGCCAAACTCAAGCATAAAAGTGAAAGAAGTTGTCAAGGATCAGTACTTCAAGGCTTCTCTTTTCCTACAACTTCAATGTGGCTAGAACAAAAAGGAGCCCAGGTGGCTGGTTGCTAACCTGTGGGCTGTGGTCCATGTGCTGAGACAGATCAGCCCATGAATGGGGCCTGAAAGCATGATACTGCAGAAGATTGAGTTCTCTCTGGGTAGAGGTGTAACCGGTATTGATATAGGTTCATAGGGAATTCAGGCAGACCTCAGACTCCCAGAGGTATATTATATTTGAGCATAATTTAAGTATTCCAAATATATAATATTAAATCCTGTATTTGTGAAGCTGGAAAGAATGACTATTTTGTCATTAGAAGCACTGAGGATATTGTTGAAAGCACAAATTGAGAAGAACCTTTGCTAGACCCTTCTCGAAACAATATCTGAACTCATTTTCTCATCTCCAGATTGGAATCAAAAAGGCGATTCGTCTTTATGGCTTTCTAAAGGTAAATGCATTAATAAATGCAAATCTATTAAAGTAGTATCTAATATAAGATGACATCAGTTAGTGACTGTTACTGTTGGTATTGCCTTTTCATTGTTACTTTCTCGTTGATTTAATAATCAATTAATGAGGTTTTCCAAAACAAAAGGGTCTTTGGTATCTGTTATTTTGGTATCCATCTTAACAGAACAACTCTTTTATGGACGACCAGCCATCACTGTTTCTGTAAGTTATCAGCTCCATGATCAGCTTAATAAATTGCTCTATCTACAACTACCAGTGGCCACACCCTAATGAAAACTGACTTTCCTACTCCCAGTAGCTATCAGCTCCCAATAGCTCTACAATTTGTACTGAGAATTTGTCTGGCTTGAGGTTTCATAGAACTTGTGCCTTCTGTCACAACTGCTCTGTGGTCATATGTACAGCTGCCCTCTTGTGTCATCCACTGTTTCTGGCTCTTGAACTCTGTCTACCCTTTCTACCATACTGATCCCTGAGCCTTGGATAGGGGACACATGATATAGATGTCCATTTAGGACTAACTATTTACTAGTCTCTTATTCTTCACTCCTTGACCAGTTTTTTGTTATGATAAATCTTTCTGCCAAAAGCCGCTGAGCCCCACCGCCACATGTAAGCTTTATGCCAGCTGCCCACCTGAGTTAGGGCCCAAATGAATACACAGAGAGACTTGTATTAGGTTTAAAGCTGCTTGGCCAATGACTAGGATTCTCATCTGTTAGCTTAGTCTTAACTATCATAAACCTATATATTTTATAAGACTTATCTTATCGGACGCCAATATGGCATCCCTCCTTACTGGTGGATCACATCTTGCCGCTGGAACAGGAGCAGAGGGGAAAAGAGGACATACTTCCTGTTTCCTTCTTTAAATATGAGTCTCCTTGCTATGTCACTTCCTGTCTGGATCACCACTTCTCTACTACATTTCCCAGAATCCTGTTTGACTCCTAGTCCCATCTAACTTGCTGTCTCATTGGTCAAACAGTATTTTATTTAACAATCAAAAAGATAAACATACACAGTACATTCCCCATCAGTTGTTAATCTCTGTATTAATCACCATTTACTGTAAAGAGAAACTTCTCTGATGAGGATTGAGAGATGCTTATCTTCGGGAGTAACAATAACCATTAGGAGTTGGTTTAATGATATGTCTATTTAGTGAAATGGGAGTGGCTGGTTCTCCCCTAAGGCTCATGATCTAGTCACAGTTCTTGGTACTGATAACAGCTCCAGGTAAGTGTCTCTTGGAATAGGCATTAAATCCATTCAGAAAGTGGTTGGCTACTCCCAAGATATTCATGCCACTGTTACATCAGTGGGCATGTCTTGCCAGGTTGGTAATTATCATAGTCCACAGCGTTCACAGATCCCTATGATTGATGATTTCCTTTCTCTTCCAGTAGCATGCATAATGCCTAGCACTGTGAAAGCTAGTGAGTAGGAATGGAGTTTCTGATCACTGCCTGCTTGATTTCTCTATGATCTATCACTCAACTATGTGGTGTCTTCAGAAATAGAGTTTTACTGTCAAGTTCTGGAGGATCTACAAGACCATTGTCAATAGTCTGTAATCGTTGGCTGAAGGAGGTCTGTGGGACCTCATTAGTCAACAACTCAAAAAGAAGTAGCCTATTCCTCGCACAAGGCTTTTCATAACCTGTGATGAATAGTAGGGTCATTGTTGTCCTATTATAGAGCAACTCCATTTAAAAAGTGTGTGTGTGTGTGTTTGTGTGTGTGTGTGTGTGTGTGTGTGTGTGTGTGTGTGTGTGTGCGCGCGCGCGCGCGCGCGCGCGCGCTCATGTGTGTGATATTAGTTATTCCTCCATGCATTTTTTCTTCTTCTATCCTGTCCTTCCATCTCCCAAATTATTTACTGCTTCCTGTCCTATTATTCCCCCTTACCCCTGTATACCACTGCATCTTATCTTGCCTCTCTTGTATCGTTCCTCCTTCCATAACTCCTCACTAATTTCCTGAACCGATGGCCACATGTCCAAGAGCACATGTGCAGCACAAGTTCACCTTGCCCTTGTTATCTTTTAATGAATGTCTAAAATGATGTGAGTAGTAAAGAGAGATCTATTTCAGAGGAGCTGGGGGGATGGATGTGAATATGATAGCAATATGTGACAGGAGATTCTCCAGGAATTCATTACACAGAAAGAAGTTGTGTTCTCCTATATGAAAGAAATAAAAGGGGTGCTTAGAAAGGAAACTGTTTTAATAATAATTTGAGAAATATTTGAGTCATCTATAAGGCATTTTATAAGATCTCAAGAAGTTTATGGTGCATGTGATGCTGGTATTAAAAAAGACACCAGGGGCTATAGAGATGGCTCAGCAGTTAAGAGTGTTTGCTTCTTTTCTAGAGGACCTGAATTCAGTTTCCAACACCTATGTGTGGAGGCTCACAACTGCTTGTAACTAATGGTCCAGACAACTGTCCATTTTCTGGCCTCCACGGGCACCCACACTCTTGTGAGTACACACGGGCATACGCATACATTACAATAAATCTATACATGAAAACATCAAGACTGACTTTTATATTGATCATTTGGAGGTGTATTCATTAATTAGTCCACTTAACAGAAATGTCCTAATTAGTGGTGTTCAGTGGAAAACCAAAGTAAATCATTCCTGAATACTGGAGTAATAGAGGCTAATCTCAGAAACAGGAGAGTTGTGAACAGTTTATATCAGGTTAAACAATGATAGGTGTTGTTTAAAGAAACATCAGGGTAATACAACAGCAAAGGAGAGACCATTTCTTTACAGAGGGCTCCAGACAATGATGTGGGCAGATACTTTACTTATATTTTAAGAAACAAGATTTTACATATGGTAACTTGACAAGAAAGATTAGTATGTGCAACGATTTGAGTAAAGTAAAATACAGAACATATTAATTGAATAGTAAGATACATTTTATTTTACATGTGGGGCACAAAGATTAAACAAACAAATAGGAAAAGAAAATGCTAGGATCAGATTGTGAAAATCTTTGAATAGCCAATAGACTTCAGAAGTATAGTAAAATAATGTAGCATTCTGGAGAAACAGATAGCTGGTTTCAATATTGGTTTATTCTGTTACTATTTAATATTAAATCAATCAATCAAACAAAAGCCTAGTAGAGAATAAAAATGTGGATTAATATTCCTGAGCTATAATCCAGTTCCTGATTAGTAAATTTGGGCAAATGAGGAATATTGGAGATAATACAGTGTTGGCATCTAAACTATAGAAGCTAATATTGTAATATAATTTGTGGGTAGTGGTTCCTTGGTTGTCAGACATTATACTTCTGTTTAAATAAGAATTACAAAACAATTTAGCTAAAGGCACAGTTTTCCAGTCCCCCCTAAAGCACAAAGAACTTTCTGTGGAACATTTTACATATGTGGCTGAGACCCTCTGATGGCTGTAGCATTCTTAGAGATAGATATAGAAGGATTTGTTGGCATGCGTAACCTGCAATCTGAGTACACTTGCTTTATGGACCACACAAATGCCCATCACTGAAATGAGATTTGCAAAAGAGGGTTTATTCGTCATGTGACCAATTGCTGGGATTAGGGAACAAAGCTCACATCCTCTTCCTAGGTGGTCTACAGTGTGGCATAAGGTAACTGAAGGTGCAAAAAAAAAAAAAAAAAACCCAAAATGTTTGGTCTGCACATGCACAATTAAAGTTATTTAATTATATTTTGAACATGGTGGCATTAGTTGGTAGTAGTGCAAAGGTCACCCACAAAACATCATCTCCTAAGTACCTGAAGAATATCTTAGGCAAACTTTATCATCATGCCCCATACCTCAGATGTGTTCCCTGCAGCATAGACAAAAGTAATCTGTTCCATTAGGCATGTGACCTCGAAAATTAGTGACTTTCTAGATCAATAAAGGCAAGGGCAACACCTTACACCTTATGGTGGTTTGTATGATAATACCTTCATAGGCTATATGTTTGAATGTTTGATCCCCACTTGGTAGGACTGTTGGAGAAGGTTTAGGAGGTGTGACCTGTTGGAGAATGTATGTCACTGGAGGTGGGTCTTGAGGTTCCAAAAGCTCATGCCATTCCCAGTTAGTGCTCCCACAGACCCCTGCCTCATGCTTGTTGGTGGGATGTGAGTTCTCAGCTACATCTTCCTTCCTTCTCAGCACCATGCCTGCCTTCCTGCTGCTATGCATCCTGGCATGATGGTCTTGGACTCACCCTCTGGAACTCTAAGCAAGCTCTCAGTAAACTCTTCCATAGTTCCCTTTGTCATGAATCTCTTCACAAAAGTGGAAAAGCAGCTAAGATATACCTCCAGGATTTGTTCAGGTTTTCCCCATAGTTTTCAACCTGTGGTTACCTGCCTTCAGCTCTTCTAGTCCAGCAACAATTCCAAACATTTCTAGAACCTCATTGTGCTAAGGGGGGCCAAGTTTTCAGATTCCAAGAGTTTTCACATGCTTGTTCATTTGCTTTAAGACTAAAAATGTAGCCTCCTTTTAATTTCCTTTAAGGAGGTCTCATATATGAGGTCATGGTTGCAATTTTTACCTTTTCCATAAAATAATTATCGTAGATTGTGTGATCCAAGAAATTCCTAAGAGTTAGAGATGAGAAGAAAGTCAGTCTCTGGAGCCATTTTAGAGTATTCTGACTTCTCTCAGTCCCCTCTCAGAATCACCCTTTCCTATTTTCTTTAAGTGTGAGATTTGACTGAATCCTTTACAATAACCACTCTTAAATACAAGAACCAAATACTAACTCACTTTTGTTTTTATCTCTTTGGGATATTCTTCCTGACAGTCTAAATTTTCTTTTCTGAAATTCATAGCTAGCTATATTCCTTTGAACAAAGCTAAATAATTCATTTCATATCTATTTCAACCTTGCTAAAATATTTATACAATATAACCTGTTATTCCTCTCTCAGTTGGCTCAACTTTAACCACACTGCACATTCAGGGTTTTCAGTCTTCTCTTATATATTAGATCATTGTGTCCGTGACTTTTTTAGTGGCACCACCTGCATACCCATAGTGTGCAATACACAAAGCACTCTCTACGACTGAAAAATGCTTCTGCAGCCATTGTTCCCAAGGAAACTGTTTTTATTCTACCTTGCTTTTTTATAGTGTCCAGTATGGAATGTGTTTTATTTTGCTTTGTTATTCTTTGAAATTTTTCCACATGCAGACAGTGTATCTTGATCATATTTACCCTCATTCCCCATCTCAATTCACCCCCTTAAACAACTGTCACCTCTCCCTTTCAACTTCATATCCTCCTTTTAAAATTATTGTTGTTTGTTTAACTTAAAAACTCTAATGAGTGCTGCCTATAGCACATGGGCATGAGGTCATCCACTAGGGCATGAATAAGCTACTAGTGTCCACTTCCCCCAAGGAAAAGGACTCCTTCACTCCATCAACCATCAACCTGTAAATAGCTTCTCAGCTAAGGCTGAGCTTTGGGAGCCCCTCCCCTGTTCATGATTGATTTTTAAAAATCTAGTTTAATCTGTGAGTTAATGTGTTTAACAGGTTTGTCATACCCAGAGGGCAGCAATTCCTAGTACTATTCTATAGCTTGTACATTCCTCTTGCCTCCCTCTACTGGAACCTTCCCTGGGTCTTTGGAGGAAGGTAATTGATGTAGATGTCCCATCTGTGGCTGATAATTCAGTCACTTACTCTCAGCATTTAGCACAGTAAAGAGTCTCTGCATTAACTATTACCCACCATGATAAGAAGCTTCTGTGACCAAGGGTGGGAGGATCACAAATTTATTTATATAAACATAAATATTAGAAGATAGTTTGATAACAGGACTGTTTCTAACAAAAACTGTACCAAGTTTCTCTTTTAGGGCCTATGACTTCCCTAGTCATAGGTTTTGATCATGCTTACAGAAGCAGCCATGAATTTCCTTCTGTTTACAAGCTAATTAAAAATATAGTTTAACACATGCAGAGACTCACAGCCAAACATTGGGTAGACCTCAGAGAATCCTGTAGAATAAGGATGGGGGAAGTTATGACAGAGGAACCAAGGATACTACAAGAAATCCACAGAATCAACTAGCCTGAGCTCATAGGGGCTCACAGACACTGAGCTGTCAACCAGAGAACTTACATGGGACTGACATAAGTCCTCTGCACCTGTAATACAGTTGTGTAGTTTGGTTTCCTTGTGGGATTCTGAACAGTGGGAGCAGGGACTGTCTCTGACTCTGTTGCCTGCTTTTGGGCCCCTTTCCTCCTATTGGGTTGCCTTTTCACTCTTAATTTGAGAGGAGGTGCCTTGTCTTAGTGTAACTCTTTATGTCATGGCTGGGTAATTAATTAATTAAAATGTCAAAAATATATAATTTAAAAAGGAAGTTTGAATAGATACACCCCAAAGTAGTGAACAGTGCTGCTCCCCAAAGACACAGGTTATTAAATGACAATATCAGGGCCAACCATGGACTATGTCCCTGTAAGTTATTGATCAGGGAGATTGATCAGAGGCTCCCAGAATAATAAAATTGCCATAGCTTTTGGGTGCCTACCTTATGTATATGGTAAGACTATATTGCTGAAGATGTCACATAATTTGGTGGTAGAATACAGAAACAAATCTGAAACTGACCAGTGAACTCTCTCTGCTGACTAGCTTTCATAGTACTAAAAGGTGCTGTGCAGATGCTTGTTTTTGTCTAATATGGAACGCTTATGTTACAATACCAACCTGCTAGGCAACGTGTGCCTACTGGTAATTCAAATAATCATATATTATGAAATACCAGTGGTTGGTAAGACACTTTATAATGACTCATGTTAATTTCTGAGATACTGAAGTAAATTTTAAAGTATTTAATCTTAGCAATAGCATTGAACTATCTTTTTATGATACAACCTGGTTCATCAAATGATACTCCATAAGGATGACCCATTCTTTGTCATCAATGCAGATTTTCCCATAAATTCATGCTTGCTATCACTATATCTTAGAAACTTTTATGCAACTATGGAAATGTAGTACAAATATATACTTTCATATTTACATTTAAATAAATCGTTTTTCATTTAAAATGTGTTAGGCTTGCTTTGAAATAATTTCAGTGAACTGATCAAATGGTATCAATAGTTGCATCAAATCCCTAGGATAATACATGAGCAATCAAAGATAAGTTAGCCCTCTGAAGAGGATGAAGAATTGTTGATGCAATGTCTTCTTAGGAAGCTCACTGCTAACCTTAGCCTATAGCTAGCTTTTAACATATCCATCTCAAATCATCATAGGCAGACTGACTAAAAGCAAACAAGATGAGCCATCCCCAGTTATCACTACGCTGTGTAGATAGCTATTCACCATGGACAGGTGGCTTCTCACAAGGGGAAGTACAATACCCACAGTCTCATCACACTTCCCACGGTTGTTCTTCCTGCTAACAGGTGTGTGCACACAGCCTTGGACAGTATGTTTTTGCTTCCAGTGTATATGGTTGATGAAGATGATTATTTAGATAAACCAGCAGGTCCTTGTTAAAGCTGTGAAGGAATTGCTGCTTGTCCATTTTGTTCCTGCTTTGATTCACTTGTGATGCACCCTCCTACCCTCTTCGCCGCCATCCCACCTCTCCTAATCAAGTAGAGACAGCTACACTTTGCTATCACACAGTCACACCATGCAATACAAGCATCCCAGGGAATTCAGCTGAATTTAAACATTGACTTTGCAGTCACGGAGAACTTAGGGTTCTACACTGGAATCCTGTGCATCCTTTGTTAACAGTATCAGTATAATTTCTGATTACAATTAAAAGCTTTGCCTTTGCATTTATTTTCAGAAGTGATATGGAAAGTTGAAAAAATACACTGTTGTCAGTTTAACTATAGCTTATATGTGGTGAAATGAATTTGTGCAAGTATAGAGTAGAGAACACCCACATAATTCAATTCAGAGATCAGTAAGTTCATGGAGGGCTTTGTGGTGATGAAAGCCAGCATTTGGATGAAGCATTATTCTTGGCAGATGTACTGCAGTGTTCTTCAAGCAGAACTCATTCTAATCAAGAATACAATTAACCATTTATTGAAATATCAAGCACAGCACTGTAGAAAGAGTAAGTGGGAATAAATAGAAATCTCAAGAGAAACCCTAAATGGGTAGTAGCCCAGCTGGTAGTGCGATTTAGTTCTTCTCCTTTGCAGGCCGCAGATGCAATTTGTTTTAAGGGAACTCCTAATCTCCTCTGCATCTGTTCTGGGAAGCCTGTGTGAGTCGGAGAGCTTACAGTGCAGCCCCCATCTGAACAGGCTCACAAACACAAAGCTAGTGCTCCAATTTATCCAACTAATTCAGAAGTCTGATCTTCGGTTCCTCTGTTACTGGAGTTCACATTTCTGATCCACATACTGGCGGGAATGAATGGTCTATGCCAGGAACCGCGATGTTTTCAGCCAGTGTTTACTTGAAATGGAGAAAGAGAAACACACAGAGCCCAAGAAGCAGAACATCTGAATAGCTGGACTACCTATATCAAACGTTGTGGAGTACCAAAGTTGACATATGTGTAGCCAAGATGATAACAACAGTAAGACCAGGGTTAACATACAACATTGCATCACAGGATGGGTCCTTAACCTGAACCAATTTAACTTCCCAAGAAACAAGCACGGACCATAAGCTTTGCTATAGATGCTTTTAACACAAAAGTAAATTCCTTCAAATGGGTTTCTTTGTGTTTCTTCTATGTTCAGTTTTCTCATCCCAACTGTGAAGAAAAGGTGGCCTAGAAAGAGACAGTAAGTAAAAGGAGAGAAGCCAGGAATGTATGTATAGAAACTGGGACAGAGCCACTAGGACTTATCGCCAGGGTTATCTCTTTTTACGAGGCTGGAGCTTTCCCTTATAGGGATAAGAATTCAAAGACAGAAACTAACACTTGTTCTCACACAGCCTGACTTACATCTGTAACCCCTAGACATGACTATAGCCAGGGGCTCCTTCAACACTCTTCTTGGATAATAAATTAGAATTCAAGACAGGGTAAACCATCTAAGAAGTAATGCCTATCAAATCTCATTCAACTTTCTTTTATCATAAGCTAGGTTTGCTTAAAGTCTCCAGCACTGGCTAGCATCTGCTGTGGGGGCCTAGGGAGCAATCTTGCCCACCTACGCAGTTCTGGAATTAGAATCGCAGGTTCTCAGTATGTCGTGAGTTGGAAGGAGCCATACAAGGTAGATAGACTTGTTAAACACTGGAGTCCTTTTGTCCCACTCTTGCAAGTTGATCATTGTTCCTCCCAGTATATCTCTTCAGGAGTGCATGATTAGAGGAGCTATGGAACGAAAGGAGCATTTAATTGTGGCTAGGTAGAAGGCTATGTACTGAACACTATTTCAATTGCACCAGAGCTGTGAGTTTTTGCTGGATTTATTCAGGATCCACATGTAAGTTTCAACTTGTAAAAAAGTAGAAGTTTATGTAGTCATATTGTGGGGGAAAAATTCTTTCTGGATCTCATATTTCCTTCTTTTTCCACTTTCTTTTTCTTTATTCCTTTAATTTTTTTATGATTTTTAATTTAAATTAGAAACAAGATTGTTTTACACATCTCAGTTCCCTCTTCCTCCTCTTCTTCCCTACCCCCCACTAGCTCCCTATCCCATCCCCTTTCTGCTCCCCAGAGAGGGTGAGACCTTCCATTGGGGAATCTTAAAATCTGTCATCATTTGGAGCAGGGCTTACCCCTCCCCTGTGTGTCTAGGCTGAAAGAGAATCCCTCTATTTGGAATGGGCTCCCAAAGTCCATTCATGTACTAGGGATAAATACCGATCCACTACCAGAGGCACCATAGATCAACCAGACCTCCAAACTAACATCCATGTTCAGGGGTTCTGAAACAGTCCTATGCTGGTTTCCCAGCTATCAGTCTAAGGTCCATGAGCTCCCACTTGTTCAGGTCAGCTGTTTCTGTGGGTTTCTCCAGCCTGGTTTTGACCCCTTTGCTCATCACAGAGACCCCATCTCTGCAACTGGATTCCAGAGTTCATTTCAGTGTTCAGCTGTGGGTGTCTGCCTCTGTTTCCATCAGTTGCTGGATGAAGGTGCTAGGACGGCATATAATGTAGTTATCAATCTCATTATACAGGAAGGGCATTTAAGGTAGACTGTCCACTATTGCTTAAGATGAAGAAGGTCATTGCATATTTCCTTCTTCTTTACATAGCAATTTTTCTTGAATTCAAGATATGCCAATTATTTGACATGTACCATCAAAAATGAATGTTGAAGCAGTATGTTCAGTTGACATGTTTAGTGTGTGTGTGTGTGTGTGTGTGTGTGTGTGTGTGTGTGTGTGTGTAAACACAGGTACCAAAGAATATAATATAATTTTCACTGTTGGGATTTGAGTATTTTAGACCTAACAAAGTTTAAAAACAAATTCTAAGCACACAAAAATGGAGTAAAATGTGGGTTGCCTGGCAGTTTTTCCTTGGGTAGGTGCCTTACTAAGCATACACAGATGCACGGCTCCTTTAAGAGGCAGCTTCCTTAGCTCCATGCTGGCAACTGTAGATCTTTTTTTAAATTAATTTTTATTTAAATTAAAACAGTCTTATTTTACATATGAATCCCAGTTCCCTCTCCCTTCCTTCCTCCTATTCAGCCAACCAATAGCTCATCTCACCCACCCTCATCCACTCCTCAGGGAGGGTGAGGCCTTAGATGTGTGGTCATCAAAGTCTGCCACATCATTTGGGGCAGGACCTAGGCCCTCCCCCGTGTATCTAGGCTGAGAGAGTATCCCTTCATAAGGAACAGGCTACCAAATCCCATTTGTGCATTAGTGATAAATACTGGTTCCGCTGCCAGAGGCCCCACAACTGACACCACATTCATTGGGCCTAGTTTGGTGTTATGCTGGTTCCCCAGCTGTCAGACTGGGGTCCATGACCTCCCACTTGCTCGGGTCAGCTGTTTCTGTGGGTTTCCCCAGCATGGTCTTGACCTCTTTGCTCATCACTCCCCACTCTCTACAACTGGATTCTAGGAATTTGGTGCAGTGCTCAGCTGTAAATATCTGCTTCTGCTTCCATCAGCTACTGAAGAAGATATGGAGAAAAGGGAACTCTCCTCCATGGCTCGTGGGAGTGCAAACTTGTACAGCCACTTTAGAAATCAGTATGGCAGTTTCTCAGGAAAATGGGAATCAGTCTACTTCAAGATTCAGCAATTGCACTCTTAGGTATATACTCAAAGAATGCACATTCATTCCACAAGGACATCAGTTGAGCTATGTTCATAGCAGCACTATTTGTAATAGCCAGAACCTGGAAGCAACCTAGATGCCCCTCAACTGGAGAATGGATAAAAAAATGTGGTACAATTACACAGTGAAGTACGACTCAGCATTAAAAAAAAAAAAAAAACAAGGACATCTTGAAATTCCCAGACAAATGGATGGAACAAGAAGAAACAATCTTGAGTGAGATAACCCAGACACAGAAAGACAAACATAGTATGTACTCACTCATAAGTGGATATTAGACATAGAGCAAAGGATTGCCAGCCTACAGTCCACAACTCCAGAGAAGCTAGGAAACAAGGAGGACCCTAAGAGAGACATAATGGTCCCCTGGAGAAGGGGAAAGGAACGAGATCTCCTGAGTAATTTGGGAGCACAGGAGAACTGGGGAGGGAGGGAGGAGACAGAGTAAAGGAGAAGGGGAGGGGAAAGGAGAACATGAGGGATCAGGAAGGTTGAGTAGTGGGAAGAACAGAGAATTAGAGCAAGGAAAGAGATACCATAAGAGAGGGAGCCATTACGGTCTTATTGAGAAATCTGTCGCTAGGGAAATCTCCAGGGATCCACAAGAATGATGCCAACTAAGAATCTAAGCAATAATGGAGAGTCTACCTTAAATGCTTTCCCCTATAAGAGATTGGTGACTACCTTAAAGGCCATCATAGACTGAAGATCTTTTAAGAAGCCCTGCTATTGAACACTTAAATGGGGTTTATGAGCAACAAGTGGTACACTACTTGAGGGCAGCACAGACCCAACAAACTTTCCAGAGCTGGGTTGCTGCTAGTACCTACAACATGAGGCTGAGTTCGTAGGGAACCAAGTGGGGAAAAGTCAGCCACCAACTGCCATGTGCTGGCACCATTCACTAAGCTGCAAAATGCTGGTGACTAATACAGCAGTTTAAGGTTTGTCTGGTGCGATCAAAAAACTACACAGATACTCAGTAAAGACAGATCCAGATGGGAATAAAACCTCTAAACAGGATATAGTGTTTTTAAAGATGTACAAAGACTTGGGAGAGAAAATAAGAGGAGATATATATATATATATATATATATATATATATATATATATATATATATTTAAAATAATGTCTTCAAAAATGGGAGTAAAGTAATATAAAAAAACTGTGAAGATGGGAAATACACAGGGCTTGGATTCTGTATGTTATTGTGTTGTCTTTAGATGTTTCTGATTGCTAAAAACATGAGTGATAGCTGATGAGAGATATTTGCTTATGAAAGTTGCTAGATTAAACCATTTGAAAAATGTCTTAACTTCAAAATGGAAGTCAAAATATATATTGCTTTGGGGAATGGCTATGCTTTTATTTCCACAAAAAATAAGAGGCTATAGATTCATCTCAGGTTAATATGGATCAGGTTTGTTTACAGAACCCCCCCCCCGAAAATCCTGACTACAAACTTAAAGAAATAAGCCTAGAAAAACTACAAAACTTGCAATGTATATTTTACCTGCTCAAACATAAAAACAATCACACTTAACTGACTTGTACACAAACATATTCCGTAATTTTAAAGAATTTTACCTTTAAAAGTTTATGGATTTTCAGAACAAGGAGACAAGACTAATAAAAATGCATGGCCCAGGTGACCCATCATCTCAAAATGACAGAGTCTTCTCAAAATTCTACATCCAAAATGGCTTCAAGTCTGTTGGCTGAGGTATTCCAGCCTCACAAACTACTCCAGCAAAGATTTAACCATTATTCTAAATGTTCTTAGGTCCCTCAGGAATGCCAGTTCCCCCAAATGACAGAAACAGTCTATAGAAAACAATGGTCACATTCTCAAAAGATTGGTTAGGGATGTTTGTTATGATTTAAGGAGGGCTGGTTACAAACTGTTATTGTATTTTATAAAAGCTAAACAAAAGCACTAAATTTTAAGTTCTCATTCTAAAGAATAAAAGGGGGTTATGATAACAGAAATAACTGGGGAAAAGAATGGACTATTGAATCTATTTTTAGCCAAAAACACTATCAAATCTCAAAATATTTCACATTGGTATAGATTTTGGTTTATTAATACAAATTTAAAGTTGTTTTTTGCTATACTCTATGTATGTTGCTCCTCTTGTTTGAGGTATTGTGCTTATAAAACTCATTTTAAAATGCAATGTAATTAAGAAATACAGATTAATAGTCACCTGTAATAGTCAAACTAAGAGGCATGCTAGGTATGTTTTAAGGTTAAACAGATATACTTCAATAGATAAATGGTCTTCAAACACTTCAAAGACTAACAGAATATGACATACAATATGTTTAATAACCTAAGGCTTTTCATAACAGTAAGACATGTCTGTTTCTGACAGCACCAATTTATTTCAAAAGAGGATGATGTATATCAAAAAACACTGGATGGCGTTTATTGTCTTTATGACAAAAGCTAACTATTTGGGCAAAGAACTGTCCAAACTGAGCAGCAGGATGCAAAAAACAAAAACAACAACAAAAAAAAAACATGTGACTGACAAACTTTGCCAAGACATGGTAGGACAATCCTTCAAAATTCCCTGATTCTTGGAAATGTCTGTCAAGTATACTAGGCCTTTAGGCAAAAGCTGGATGTCACTTTTCAGAAGGACCTAGGATGACTGTCCTGGCAGCCAGATGTCCCTGTCATTAGATAAAATTTCACCTTCTGGGGTTTTGGATGAAGTTAAAGTCCAAAAAATTAGACTTAAAGTTTTCCTTAGTTACGATCAAAGGTAAATTATATATAAAACTTTCAGCTCACAATGATAAGGTAAATAGTATTTTCTTTAAATTAGCCAAATATAAATGGACTGGATATTGTAACCATAATTCTTATTTGATAACTGTTTCTGTTGTATATAATTTTACTATGTTACAGTTAAAACCTTTCTTTTTAATTAGATAAAATGGAGAAAATGTGGACTATTCTATTACATTGTGTGTATTGTGTCTCTGTGATTGGGTTAATAAAGAAGCTGGCATGGAGGAGCGGATACAGAAGTCTAAGATGAAAGAGAGGCAATGCAACGTGTAGCACATAGATGAATAGAAATGGGTTAATTAAGTTGCAAGAGCTAGTTATTAATAAGCCTGAGCTATCATCCAAGCATTTACAATTAATATTATCTCCGTGTCCCGCTGGTGGCTCCTGTGACTCCAGCCTTCTTCTTCCCAGGATCCTTAGTCTGGTTCCCCTACCCAACCTTACCCTGTCTAGTTATTGGCCAGTCGGTTTCTTTTTTAACCCAATCACTGTGGCACATATTCACATAGTGAAAAGGAAAATTACATACTATTTCCCAACTATTTTAAACTAATATCATTCAGTTGGTTACTAAGCTTGGGGTCATACTATAAAGTTTTTAGGAGTGTTATTCACTTAGTATCCATTATAGTTTTTTCCTCAGATCATGACAGTACTGGCACATGGATAAATTAACTTGCCTAGATTTACCCAGTAGGTAGGTGGGAAAGTGCTTTTCATGCTAGATTGTGTGGCTGGAGTCTAAACTCTCAGTCTGTCCATGGTACTGCTCCTACAGATGGTACTTTATGCTTCATTTGATTCTTTGTCACAATTGTCACAGAGAGAATATTCTTTATGATTTCGGGGACCCAAGGAAATTCCAGAGCACAGCTTCATCATTGAGAAATACCAGTGTAATCAATACTACCACACAGGGCAATGGAGACTATATGATTACTGTGTCATATATTGTTAAAACGTTTACCACTTTGGATGCTAATAATTATCTTTTTGAAAAATAAGGGTAGCTACCCTCCAAAGAATATATACTGTAGTTGTAATTGAGAGAAACAAATATTTTTTAGTCATCTATTCTTTCTCCTGTGATTAATAACTTTCAATTTTAATAAGCAGGGAGACAGGCAATTGGAACTTCTAAAGATTACTTAATTATTTTTAACAATAAAATTAAAAGAAGTCCTAGGCTGTTGATCAGTGGTAGAACACTTGCGTAGTTTGCTTGAGGCCCTACATTCAATTACAATCCCAAATAAAAGACTGAAGGAAAAGAAAATGAAACAAGCCCATTTTTGTCATGCTAAAAAAATAAACTTCTGTAATTCAAAGACAACTACTTATAACTTACCTTTATTTAAATGATAATATATATTACAGTGACATTTGCTGAGTTTTTCTGGAGCAAATGCAATGAAAAATCACTTTTAGATAATCCATGACGTTGATATCTACCTCTGTTTGGCAAATGAAGAATAGGTAAAAGATTTTTTTTTCTTATTCGAACAAGAGTAAGTTTGTAGTCAAGGGCTAATATTATTGAGAGAAGACATGTATGTCCTACAGGAAACTGGTGGTCAAAACTAGGAAATACTAGTAAAGGTAAAGAGAAACACCTCACAGTGGCCAGAGGAGCCATTAGGTGACTAGTGAGCCCAGATATAGGAGGGGGGGAAATCAACCCCACTGAGGTTGAGAATGTCATATTTCGGTCTTCTGGTAGATCTTCCCAGTTTTCTGAGAAGCTACTATATTGATTTCCATAGTGACTGTACAAGTTTGCCAAGATGTAAAATTGAATAACTAATTAATTAAAGAATGATACAGCTTGGGAGTAGAGGGCTTCAATGTTTTCTAAATGTAGTATTCTTATGATTTCTAAGAAACTGTAACAGTAGGTACATATTTTAGGTACTTGAAATGTAAATTTAAGTTTAGGAGATTTTAAGGGGAGAATTCAGCATATAAACAATGCTAAAACTGATGAATTCAATTTCAAGAATTGTTACAAATGTGGGAAGGAAAATAAAAATCGAAGTTCAAAGGAATGCACATTAGATTTTATGCTTCCATATGGAAAAAATGACAAATAATAATACATAAAGAAGGTAGGCAACCACAGACTGATGTGTTAATTGTACTTTATGTACCATAATAAGTACACCACATAGTTCTTTTATTATTAATAGATTATGCTAGGGAAAGAAAACATGTGTATTCATCATCATCTCCAGCAAATCTTCAATAAAATATACAAATATAAGGCCTTAATATGATGGATTCCATCACAGTTATATGTACATATGTGTGCATGCATGTATGTATTATATATACACACATAGAATCAAAATAAAACCTATGTCTATTTACATTAACCATGAACTTGAAGTGTGACTTAAAAAAAAAAAAATTCCCATGAAGACTAGACTGAGCCGGGCGTTGGTGGCGCATGCCTTTAATCCCAGCACTTGGGAGGCAGAGGCAAGCATATCTCTGTGAGTTCAAGGCCAGCCTGTTCTCCCAGAGCAAGTGCCAGGATAGGCTCCAAAGCTACACAGAGAAACCCTGTCTCGAAAAATCAAAAAAAAAAAAAAAAAAAAAAAAGACTAGACTGAGATGAATCAAAAGAAAGAGATCATCCAAATATATTTAAAATTTCCAATATAAATCATACAATATTAAAACAGCTGAACACTAGCTGCAGTCTAGCTAACTAAGCTAACTCCTAAGCTTAACTCCTTAGCCAGAATGAGTCTTTGAAAAACTGGGTCACCTCGCCTTACTTCCTCAAATCCTTTGGTGGCTTTTCTTGCTCCTTCTAAATAAACATCAAAGATATCCATCTGGCTATCAGTCCCACCTGACTGGCTTCCCCTTACTGCTCAGCCTTCCTTCCTGCCTCTACTTCTTATGCAACACACCCTGTAGCCAAGTGTCTGGGGGGCTGCTCCCTCTAAAGTGCCAGGTGTGTTTTTGCCTGAGGGCTTTCTCCCTAGCTGCTCTCTCTGGGTGACACTCTTCCCCTGTAATCTGAATAATTGCTTCATTCTGCTCCAATATTACCATGAAATGAGTCAGATGAAGTCCTAACCTAGAGTGTTATTTAATATAATCTGTCTTCCTCTGTTTGCCTCCTCAGATTTCCCTTAGTTTGTTTACCTTTTCTTCCATATTATTTATATCTCTGATACGATATATAATTTATAGCATTTCAGAAAATCTGAGTTGACAAGTAACATATACATTTATTTTATGCACAACTGAAAATAAAGACATGCCAATCTGACCATGCTATTTTATCAAGTATTAGATGCATGCAATTATATAGTTGTGAAAATGAGAAGAAAAATCCATTTAGAACTTAGGGAAAGGCATCTTCGTATTGTCCACATTTTTTAATCTTTGTATCCCTATCAAGGATGTAAATTCCTATGGTGAAGGTCTTTGCACATTTCATCTGCTGACATACCACAGATTACTAGAATGAGACCTGGAACATAAAACTTCTTTCTTATGGTTTGCTTATTTTTGTGACAGGGTTTACTAAATCTCAAGATGGCCTCAAACTCACTATGTGCCCTCAGGCTGGCTTTGAACTAATCCCACTGCCTCAGCTTCCCAAATGTTGGAATTATAGGGACATAACACTATGCCCAGAGGTAGTAGGTTTTAAATAAACATTTGCTAAATACGTTAAGTTGGTGAACTGGAAAGAAGTCACATGGACTTATTAAATAAAGATCAAGTCTGATGAAGAATGGCTGTCACTCACAGGTCATAAAGTAGGAACAAAGTGGACCCAAAGTTCCACATTTGCTTGAATGAATAGTTACTGGATTTGTGAGGTTTGGGATGAGGATATTTGCAGTTGAAGACCCCATAGGCAGAGTGCATTGTTTTTGCAACTTAAAACTCTACACTTTTGCTATCCCATAGCTTCTGTGATACACAATTTATTGAATAATGCATTATATAAATGGAGTCAGTGTCAGAAATCATGTGATCATCACAATAAATGAAGCAAAGGCCTTTGACAAAGTCCAACATGCTTTGTGATAAAAGCCATGGGGAGAATAGGGAAGCAATCTATTTCAATATAATAAAGGCTGTATACAGTAAAAGCAGAGGCAGCATTATGTACGTGAAGAAAGACTCACAGTGGTTCTCACCTTTTTTCCACTCTGTGACCCGTTAATATTTTTCCTCATGTTGTGGTAACCCCTGACCATAATATTATTTTTGTTGCTACTTTATAACTGTAATTTTGCTACCATTATACATAATAATATAAATATTTGTGTTTTCTGATGATGTTAGGTGACCCCTATAAAAGGGTTGCTTTACCCCCAAGAGGTTGTAACCCACAGGATGAAAAGTGCTGCTCTAAAATAAGTTTCAAGACAGAGTACCTTCCCCAATTCTCACTAATATACTGTTTGAAGTCTTAAACTAGCTCAAGTAAGAGGAGGAACAATTTTTAAAATACAAATAGGGAAGTGTACTAGTTAGTTGCCTGTTGCTGTAATAAAATAACATGACCCAGTCAACCTACAAAATGAAGAATTTATTTGGCTTAAGGTTCTAGAGGAATAAGAACCCATCATGGAAGGGAAGTATGGCAGCATGCCACAGGCATCGTGGCTGTAACAGGAAGGTGAGGGCTCACCTCCTGAGCTACAAGCATTAAGCAAAGAAAGTGAAGTAGAAACGGTGTAAGTCTTTAAACATTCAAAGCCTACTTCTGAGGGATATACATCCTCTAGTAAAGCCATCATCTCTAAATCTACGTAAACAGTGCCACCAACTGGGACCTGAATGTTCAAATGCCAGAGACCAAGGGGGACATATATCATTCAAACCACCATAGAAAGAAAAAAGTCACACACTCTATTTACATACAGTATCCATCAAATACTCAGCAATTCAATAGACTACCAGAAAATTCGCTGAACTGAAAAACACTTTTTTTTTCTTTTTGGTTTTTCGAGACAGGGTTTCTCTGTGTGGCTTTGGAGCCTATCCTGGCACTCTCTCTGGAGACCAGGCTGGCCTCGAACTCACAGAGATCCCCCTGCCTCTGCCTTCCGAGTGCTGGGATTAAAGGTGTGCGCCACCAACGCCCGGCCTGAAAACCACTTTCATCAAGCAACAATATACAAAATTGAAGTGCAAAAATCAGTTGCTTTTCTGTGCCAGTAGCAAGCATGCTGAGAAAGAAAAGTTTCCATCATTCACAATAGCTTCAAAAACTTACTGTGCAATAAAGCCAAGGAAGTTAGTAAGACACCTTTGCAGCGAAGTTTAAAATAATGAAAAAAGAAATCGAGAAATACTCTATAGAAGATGGAAAGACCTCCTATGCCCATTAATAGGAAAAATTAATAGCGTAAAAACGTTTATATTACCAAAAGAAATCTATATATTCAACATAATGTCTGTCAAAATTCCAAAGTGATTATTCACATAGAAAAACTCAACGTGATTCTTCTAAAATCAGGAACAAGACAAGGCTGTCCACTTTCTTCATACCTTTCCAATATTTTACTTGAAGTTCTAGCTAAAGCAATAAGATAACAAAAAACTGGAAAAGATAAAGTCAAGCTTTCACTATTTGCAGATGATATGATGGTTTACATAAGTGACCCAAAACACTCTACCAGGGAACTCTTATAGCTGATAAACACCTTCAGCAAAGTGACAGGATACAAGATTAACAAAAACAAAAACAAAAAACAGTAGCCCTAGTATATACAGAAGACAAATGAGCAGAGAAAGAAATCTCACAATTTCTCATAATTGCCACAAACAACAAAAAAATACCTGGAGGTAATGCTAACCAAACAAATGGAAGACCTGTATAACAAGAACTTTGAATCTTGAAAGAAAGAAATTAAAGAAGATATCAGAAAATGGAAAGTTCTCCCATGCTCTTGGAAAGATAGGATCAACATAGTAAAAATGGCAACCTTGCCAAAAGCAATCTACAGATTCAACATGATCCCCATCAAAATCGCAACACAATTCTTCACAGACCTTGAAAGAACAATATTCAACTTTATATGGAAAAACAAAAGACCTAGGATAGCCAAAACAACACTGCACTATAAAGGAATGTCCAGAGGCATCACTATCGCTGACTTCAAGCTATATTATAGAGCTCTAAAATATACCAAGCTATATTATAGAGCAGCTTGGTATTGGCACAAAAATAGACAGGTAGACCAATGGAATCTAATTGAAAACCCTGATATGGACCCACACACCTATGAACACTTGATTTTTGAAAAAGAAGCTAAAATTATACAATGGAAAAAAGAAAGCATCTTCAACCAATGTTGCTGGCATAACTGGATGCTGGCGTGTAGAAGACTGCAGATAGATCCATATCTATTGCCATGCACAAAACTTAAGTCCAAATGGATCAAAGACCTCACCATAAATCCAGTCACACTGAACCTCTTAGAAGAGAAAGAAGGTGTTACCCTAGAAGGAATTGTTACTACTTAACACCAGCAGCAAGACACTGAGATCAACAATTAATAAATGGGACCTGCTGAAACTGAGAAGCTTCTGTAAGGCAAAGGACACAGTCAACAAGACAACACAACAGCCCATGGATTGGGAAAAGATATTCACCAACTCCACATTTGATAGAGGGCTGATTTCCAAAATTTACAATGAACTCAATAAGCTAGGCACCAAAACACCAAATAATCCAATTAAAAAGTGGTGTACAGAACTAAACAGAGAATTCTCAATAGAGGAATCTAAAGTGGCTGAAAGACACATAAGAAAGTGCTCACCATCCTTAGCCATGAGGGAAATGCAAATCAAACCAACTCTGAGATCCAATCTTACATCTGTCAGAATGGCTAAAACCAAAAATACCAATGACAGTTTATGCTGGAGAGGATGTGGAGAAAGAGGAACACTCCTCCACTACTGGTGGGAGTGCAAACATGTACAGCCGCTTTGGAAATCAGTATGGAGATGCCTCAGGAAAATGGTAGTCAGTGTACCACAAGATCCAGCAATTCCACTCTTAGGCATATTCCCAAAAGATGCACATTCATAGAACAAGGGCATGTGTTCAACCATGTCCATATCAGCATTATTTGCAATAGCCAAAACCTGGAAGCAACCTAGTTAACCCCCAACTGAAGAATGGATGGAGAAAATGTGGTACATTTACACAATGGAGCACTACACAGCGGGGGGAAAAAAATTAATGGAATCTTGAAATTTGCAGTCAAATGGATGGCACTAGAAGAAACCATCCTGAGTGAGGTAACCCAATCACAAAAGACAATCATGGCATATATTCACTCATATATTAATTTTAGACATAGAGCAAAGGATTGCCAGCTTACAATCGACACCACCAGAGAAGGTAGGAAACAAGGAGGAGCCAAAAGAGACATACATGGTCCCCCAAAGAAGGGTAAAGGGACAAGCTCTCCTGAGCAAATTGGGAGCATGGGAGAGGGGAGAGGGAATTAGGAAAGGGAAGAGGAGAAGAGGAGAGCAGAGGAGAACATGAGGGAGCAGGAAGATCAAGTCAGAGGAAGAATAGAGGAGAGCAAGGAAATAGATAACATATAGAGGAAGCCATTATAGTTTTAAAGAGAAATCTGGCACTAGGGAAATGTGCAGAGTTCTACAAGTTTGACCCCACTAACAATCTAATCAATAGTCAAGAGGCTACCTTAAATGCTCTTCTCTGATAATGAGATTGATGACTACCTCATATGCCATCCTAGAGACTTCATTCAGTGGCTGATGGAAGCAGAAGCAGACATCCATAGCTGAACAGTGAACTGAACTCTAGAATCCAGTTGCAGAGAGGGAGGAGTGATGAGCAAATGAGTCATGATCAGGCTGGACAAACCCACAGAAACAACTGATCTGAACAAGGGGGAGCTCATGGACCCCAGACTGATAGCTGGGAAACCAGCATAGGAGTGTTCCAAAACCTCTGAACAAGGTTATACGTTTGGAGGTCTGGTTAATCTATGGGTTCTCTGGTGGTGGATCAGTATTTATCCCTAGTACACAAATGGACTTTTGGAGCCCAATCCATGTAGAGGGATACTCTCTCAGCCTAGACACACTGGGAGGGTCTAGGCCCTGCTCCAAATGATATGACAGACTTTGAAGATCCCCCATGGAAGGTCTCACCCTCCTTGGGGAGCAGAAAGGCATTGTTGGGGGCCAGGGGAGGAGGAGAGGGAGAGGGAACTGGGATTGACAAGTAAAGCAAGCTTGTTTCTAATTTAAATAAAAGGAAAACAACCAAACAAACAAAGAGAAAAAAAGAACAGTCCTGAAATTCATGTGGAAGCCACAGAGACCCCAAATAGCCTAAGCGTTTATGAGCAAAGGCACAAAGCTGGAGACATCACAATACCTGATTTCAACATTGCAGAGCTGTAGTAACAAAAACAGTAGGTTTCTGTCAAAACAACAGATGCATAGATCAAATGAATAGAATAGATGACTCAGAAATAAAGCCGCACTGTTACAGCCATCTAAATTTTGACAAAGAAACCCAAAGCACACACTGGAGACAAAATACACACTCTTTAACAGATGTTGCTGGGAAAACTACACATGCACATGTGGGAGGATGAAATAGATCTCTATCTCTCACCATATAAAATCATCAGTTCCAAATGGAACAAAGACCTTACTGTAGGACTCAGATCTCTGAAGTTATCAGAGCCATGCACAGAGATAGTCTATCAAGAAATATGCATAAACAAGGACTGCCAGAACAAGACTCTAATAGCTCAGGAATGAGTCCCAGAAGGGACAAATGGCATTGCATAAAATTAAAAAGTTTCTACACATCTAATGAAGTAATTAACCAAATAAGGTCTACAGAAGTAAGAAATTTTTTTCTTAGCAAAATATTTGACAGATAATTTATATGTAAATTATACAAAGTACAACAACAGCAAAGAAAACTAAGTAATAAGAACAAAAACCTAATCAATAAATGGAATAATAGAATTGACCCTTCTCAAAAGGTAGAAATGGATCATAAGCATACAAAGAGAGTTCAGCATTGTGGAACTACAAATAAGCAATACATTGACAGTCTATCTATTCCATTTAGAATGGTTATCACTAAGAAAGCAAATAACTATTAAGGAGAATGTGGAGGAAGGGGAACTCTTAGATACTGGTGGGGATGTGAGCAAGTCCAGCCACTATGGAAATTAGTATGGAAGCCCCCGAAAACAAACAATTGAACTCCTAATAATATGCGTCAAAGCTTCTAAGTCAGAACACTATGGAGACACTTAGATCACCACACTTACTACAGCACCATTAACAATAGCATAAGCACTTGTCAGTTGATGAAAGGATAAAGAAAATTAAGTCCTATATGCAACTCAGTATTATTTGCCATAAGGAAGGATGTAACTATGCCATTTGCAAGAAAATATGCAAGACAGGGAAAATGTCAGACTCAGAAAAACAAATATTGAATGTTTTCTTTAATATGTGGATCCTAGGTTCATATTCATATAAAATCATATGTATATAACATGAAAGAATAAGCAAGACAGTGGGGAGCGTGGAGGCAGGACAAGGGGATGAGTAAAAGTGGCTAATATGGTCTGATACACACATGAAATGTCTTTCTGAAATCCATCATTGTGTTTAATGACCAGATGGGAATGAAAATAATCTTAAAAGTCCATTTTATAACAGATGTTTGTAGGGAGACACCGTAACCATGTCTCCTAAGGGCTGACTACATGCCTGATGACACCCGTCATGGTGTGGTCAAGGTGATGTCAGGGTGACATGGGAGAAGTTTAAAGGGTTAGGGAACACACATGGTAGCTCTCTTTTCCCTGCTGTTTTGGCTTGCTTTGCTTTCCTGCTGGTTGGCTAGGGAACTTTGTAAGGCATTTTCCCAATAAATATACCCTGACCATTACAGGCTACATATTAGTAATTAATTGTATTAGATGTTAATTGAGATCTGTCATCTCAATGGGAGAAAGGATCCCCCTAAAAATATGGTAAGTTGATTCACTAAGTTCTGTGACTCAAGAAAGCAATTAAGATGAGCATTACAAACCCTTGTGACCTTTTTATAGAAGCTGCATACCTTTGTCACTGCTAGCTTGCTGGAAGTCATCAGTTTGTGTCTATATTCAAGGCTAAGGATGACAACAGATCCAGGGGAGAGCACCATTGTAGACCATCTTGAGAATCGCTGCATAATATTAGGTGAGGACATAACGTGGAACTGCTTGTATTGGAAGCAGAATGTTGACTAGAATGTTGATTAATTCTAGAGTATATATTAAGTGATGTTCTCTGTGAACTCCACCTTTCAAATCCCATCCATTTTAGTGGCTTTCTGATTATAGTTCCTAGCTTCTCAGGTATATGGTAGATGATACTTGATGTAAACCAGTTAGTACACACAAAATTATATTAATTTATTTATTTGTAGTCCTGGAGATTAAAATCAAAGTATCATGCATGGTAAGCACATGCCATGTCCCTGAGCTACAATGCCAGGTTCTCCATAGTTTTAAACTTGATAACAAACTCCAGCCTACCCTAGCTTTGAGAGATACTCTACTAAAGAAGTTTGTGTTCACTTTCCTGTCACATGGAGAGAGAATCTATTCCCTTCAAAAATAAAAGTCTGCTGAAGAGAAAGGCTGAACATGGATGATTTGAAAAATGCAGAGACATGGAGATCTTCCATTCACATTTTTCAGTCATTAATAGACTTTCACTGCCTTGGAGGTCAGCCTCCAGCAGCAAAAGGATCAAAGGGAAGCCATAGAGTCTGTGCTTACTAGACTAACTCTATCTTTATTGTTGAAGTTTTCCTTGTAACTCTCTCATTCTTGATGTATTCCCTGTAACTCTCTCATTCTTGATGACTTCCTTCTAACATATTTTAAATCTCTCCAACTCTATTCTTTCCTTTACAACTTGTATACCCCAGCAAAATCTTTCAGGCAATGTAACAATTACAATATGGTTAACATTCTGTTTTTCAAGTGAATGATTACAATGACTACAATTAAAAAAAACAGGTTGTTTTCCATATCCCTTTACATGAACAAACATTTTACATATTACAAGTGAAAAACAAATTACCCAGGAACCCATGCATATTCGTACCCAAGCAACTTGTTATAGATTAACTGTGTAGGCAAGCAAGAGTCAGGTCTTTTACTGTCAGGCTGTGTTTTGTATTTACAAAGAAAGGACCAATTACTTTATGGCTTATCTTGAAAGGCAATTTTATAAGGAATCACAAACCTAAACTTTTGTATATGAAAAGGGGTCAGTCAGCTCTACTTTAAATTTTTAGGGCACAAACCCACTCATTAGTAGTTTTTATATATCAAGAGATTGAGGGCAGAAATAGTTATCATCACCTTTGATCATCAACCAGCCCTAGCAAGGAAAGTACATCAGCTAGTAATAGTTTGGGATGCTTTATAATTTTGACCTCAGCTATGTGTATGTGTGAACTTTAGAATGCTTTCTGGGGTTTTTCATCTCAAAGCCATTATCAAAACATCTGAACTAACCTGAAGTTATTTTAAGGTTTTGTTTTAGCTGATTATGCACACCAAAATCTGTGACTGCATCTTTCTGTCTTAAGATTGATAGAATTTAGACTCGTTAGACTACTGGGACTCATTTGCTTTTTCTTAATTATTAACCTAAGCCACAGTCTATATGGTTCATCAATAGAAACTCATGTGTTCTAGCTGTGTGACACTTCCTTGTTTTATATTTTATCATTAAACCCTATTTAAACTAAAATTATTATTATTATTAATGAGAGTACAGCTTAGGAAGAAATCATCCTCATAATAATCCACAGGTAAAAATGCCCAGTGGAATGGAATGTTTCCATGACAAAAACACACTGCATTACAGGCAGTAGGGATCTCCCCATACCTATTCACACCATGCCAGATACCACGGAAAGATAGCAGCAGCAAATATGTAAAGACACAACAGAAGCAAAAGACATTCTGGAGTCTGTGGTCTTGGGGTCTTGCCTAGCCTAGATTCACCCATCAGGGAGTTACCTCCTAGAGAGCTGACACCTTGAACTTTGCTTGTCACAGATGCTGCTCCTCTGACATGGCCACTGGCAATGGGCTAAGGTTTGTGGGGTGGAGGGGTATGGATGTGTGAGCGCCTGTATATGTGTGTATGGGTGTACAGTTCAAGCATGTGGAGGTACACATGTGTGGGAATACACATTTACTTTTGTGTAAATGTGTGCACATGGGAGACCAAAAGAACAACCTCATATGACATTCCTCAGTTTCTATCAACATTCCCCCACAGGGTCACTGAGTGGTCTGGAACTTGCCAAATAGGCTAGTTTAGCTAGCCAATGAGTCCCAGAGATTTATCTGTGTACCTCTCCAAGTACAGGACAAAAATTACAAGTTTACACTCACACACATAGCTTTAAAAATCTTGCTTCTATTAATTCTTTGAAATTTTAATATAGTGATGTTTGATTATATTCACCTAGTTCTCCCATCATCTCAGATCATCTAGCCATCAAACTTAACCGCTGTTACTTTGTTTGCGTTCTAACAAATAAAGCTTGTCTGGAGATCAGAGTGTGGAGCTAGCCACATTAGTCAGCCACAGAGGCCAGGCAGTGGTGGCACACATCTTTAATCCCAGCACTCAGGAGACAGAGGCTAAACAAAATTGATCGGAGTCTAAAAGATAAACAGAGCCAAGCAGTTTATCTAATCCTAGTAGTTGGGAGTCATACACCTTTAATCCTGGCACTAGGGAGGTGGAGACAGGCATAGAGAGGAACATAAGATGGGAGAATACAGAAGCCCATATAGCATTCAATCTGAGCTTTCAGTCTGAGAATTCCTAGAGACAGGATTGCCCATTCAGTCTGAGTATAGGAAAGATAGGAAAGAATCAGTGGCCGACTGCTCTGTTTCTCTTATCTTCCAGCATTTACCCCTATATCTGACCCAGGGTTTTTATTATTAAGACCAATTAGAATTTAGAATTCATGCTACACTTCATGTTCTCTCTTTCTCTGAGCATAACACACACACACACACACACACACACACACACACACACACACACACACACACACACACACACACACACACACGGGCTCTTGTGAACCCATCATGTCTAGTTTGAGTTGGTCTATTATTCATGGGCATGGAACCTGCCCTGATGTGTGGTCATATACTAGGTATTACTCTATTAAAGAAAACTGACTTGTCCTCTCCCAGCAGCAATCAAATGTGAATAGTGCCTCAGTGGGGCTTTATGCTCCCTTCCTCCATGCTGGCATTTTGTCTAGCTTGCACTTGTGTGGGCATGTCTTATGCATGTTGTCATAGTCCCTATGAGTTCATTTGTGTATCTACCCTGTTGGGTCTGGAAAATACTGTTTCCCTGTAGCCATCCACCACCTCTGGCTCTTATAATCTTTCTGCTCCCATTTCCACATAAATCTCTGAGTCTTGAGGGGAGGGGTTTGATATAGACATCCCATTTGTAGCTGAGCACTACGAAGTCTCTGGGTTAGTTGCCGTCTACTGCAAGAGGAAACTTCTGTGATAAAGGTTGAATGATGGACAGCTTTCTGAATATAGCAATACGTCATTAGGATCCATTTTATTGCTGTGACCATTTAGCAGAATCATAGAAGTAGGCTTTCCCTTAATGGCAATGACCTATCTAGTCAGAAGTTCTTGGCCTTACTAATACTGTCAAGTATGGGCTCCACTTCATGGAGCAGGCCTTAAATCCAGTATTTTAAAAAGCAGTCAATTGCTTCCACATGAGCCACTGGTGCACCCATGGACTCATATTGCCAGCAAGTTGTTGTTGTAGATTAGGGTTTATAGCCCCGTAAGCCTGATGATTACTTTTCCCTTCTGGTAGTGTCAATAACTTCTTCCTTTACTATAATCAATACCCAATAGGGATGAAGCTTGCAGTTTAGTAACAGCTAGATTTCTCCATTTTTTTTCATTACCTCACAGGTTCTTTGTGTATATACTATGGCTTACAGTTTTGTGTTTTGTGGTATTCCTGTCTGTGTGTGAATATCCGTGTCTCTTCATCTATACGCATTTCTTGTGGTTTTCCTTGTCTCTTTCTCTTGTTAAATGTTTTGAGCTATTCCTATTTTTTATTTTGTCTCATTTTATTTTATCGTTACTTCTTAAGATATTCCTTAGATGCCTGTTTGTTTTATAATGAGACACAGAAAAGGTGTGGATTCAGCTGGGAGGGGAGATGGAGAGGAACTGGGAGGGTTGGGAGGAAGGAAAACTGTAAGCAGAATACATTGTCTGAAAAAAATCTATTTTCAATAAAAATTCTCTGCAAAGTTGTCATTGTGTCACTGATTTCACCCTTTACAGTATTCTGAGACAGATCATGCGAAGTGGTAGCAAGGTTGAAAGAAGCCCTGTGGAATTAACTAAGCAGGAGTCTGAACAGTGGGATTGTCTCATGATACATCTAAAAGATGACAGATTCTGTCTAGTCATCTAATATTCCTAAAAAACCAAGTGTAGCCTAGAGTTCTTAAAGTTTAGCTTAAACTATGTAACTGATGTTACTATGTAAATTGTATTTTGTATCTGTAGTTTTTTGAAGGGTTTTTGGATGTTTTGAAATGCAAGAAAAACTCCACAATGTTCTAGGAATCTGGAAGTACTTAGACTGTTAGAGAACGCGTATCTGCATTGCGGTTCCTTCTTCCAGATCGATCAATCTCTATTCTTATCCTAAACATCCTTAAACATCAAGACAAGTGATATTGAGCTAAAGGACAAGTTAGGAACCCTCACCAGGAGGGGTCAGCTCTGACTCTTTGGTCTTTAATGTGTACAGTTCATACTTTAGGCCCATTTGCTCTACTGTGAATAGGATCTGTCTCCACGTGCAGCCATCTCCCAAGTGATCCATGGGTGTGGCATGTACTGACTATCAGCTGAGCAGCGTTCCTATGCTTTTACATTGTTGACTCAAAGGAACCAGACAACAGAAAATATTTTAAAAGGGATAAAAAGCAAGGTGTTCTTAGAACCTACTTGATTCTATTAGAGAGTGTTTCTGCTGCTCTTACTCTGCTTAAGGCTCAAAGAGCTGTTGGGTGGAAGGAGCCCTCTGAGGCTGAGCTGAAGCTTTTCTGGGAGATTTTTCACTTACCGTGTGCTTCTGAGCAAGTTACTTCAGGACAAAGGTTTCATAATAAAATTCCTGGGCTTTATTCTCCAATGATGGAAATAATCAGTCTGTGGGGGAAGTCGGCCATCTGTGAGCGGCATCCGCTGGGAGGCAGAGGTGTAAGTGGGTTGCCCACGAGTTTCTGCCAAGCTGTCCTCAACTCAGAGGCTAATTAAGATGAGAAACTGCCATACAACATTGAAATACAGCCATTGCAAGATCAGAAAACATTTCTGGCTTCGTCATCAATCAGAACCATGGCAGACCATGGCAATACCACTGCAATACAGCAATATCTTGACGCTTATGGGGAAATCCTGCTAATCCCACATTTCTCTCAACCCCCGTGCCATCATCCCTGGTCAGTGGATGATAATTTCACATGCCCATCCCTGCAGATGTCCCAAGACTGTGCCTAAATCCCGAGTCTGGTGTTTCTTTCCCAGTTTGCAAAATTCTGCCAGATCATTCTATATTTATGGAAGCTGTTTAATTTCAAGCCACAGTTCACTCCACAGAGTAGCGGTGGCCCACCATGCAGCTCCACAGCAAAGCCACTTCCTTGACTTCCCCACGAGCCTCTGAGTCGGTTTTTTGCATTTCCCCTCCTCATTCCCCCTTTAGCCTCTTCTCTCCTCTCCTTTGTTCCTTCTCTTTTATGTTGGTTTGTTTGTTGAGACAAGGTCATACCTTGTAGCCCAGGCTAGCCTTAAATTCACAGCAGGCTTCCCTTCTCACTTTTCCAACTTCAGGGGTTATCAGTTTTACTCACCAAGCCTGGCTTCCTTCTTTTTGTCTCTTCTTTTTAATTTATTATCACTTATTATTATTATTATTGTTGTTGTTGTTGTTATTATTGTTATTAATTTTGTTGTCATTATCCTTCTTCTTTAAACACGTGGTCTTTCATTTTAAAATTCAAAACCCCAAAATTGGGAAATCCTGAAAGGCAAAATAATTTTCAAGAAAATGATTTTGAAGTCAAACTAACTAAAGTGACATGAGTCTTCTTTCCCTGTGATTTCAGTATGAACAGTCTTGTTTTGTTTTGTCTCGTTTCATGTTGTTTTTCTTTCTGGAATACAGACATGACTTTAGTGTATTGCCTTTGAACTTCACATGCAGCTTCTGATATGAGCACATCTTCTGGCCTTTATAAGATGAGCAACAACCTTATGAGTCATAAAAGACGGCTGGCCGGGAGAACGTGGGTGGTGGCTGTCTGATCTGTATAGATTTTATTATTGTCACTATTTCCTGTAAAGTATTGACTGCTTCCTCTTTCACATATTACATCCATATTCAAAGCCCCTCTCCAGAACTCCATTCTTTTCCATTTTTTTTTAAATTTTGAAATAATAAAATCTCTCCACAAAAGTGAGAGGGGAAGCACTGATAAGCTCCCAACATGTGGTCAAATTAGCAGGAGGCCAAACCCAATAATCTTAGAGGAAACAAGAGAAGACAATTGGAGGTGTCACCTAGGTCTATGACACAGAATATTGCTGTGATTGCTTCCCTCAGGCTGCATTTCCCAACTGGATTAGATACAAATGTACAACCTCTCATATGTTACCTAGACCTCAATAGAATGGTCTAAAAATAAATACAAAGGCTAAGTTGCCTCTTCATCACTATTTTGTGTCACCCAAGCAGGTTAATTACTGCAAGACTATCAGAAGCCAGCTTCCCAGTTTCTCCATGGTATAGCACACTGCCTATACTATAATACAAATCTGTATTTATGGAAGTCAATTACATTTTGATTTGCATTTACTTCATAACCACCTTCCAGCTTAGGGACAACACATCTTCACGCAACCCTTTATTTTAATGTCCCCCCACAGGTGAACAATATATACTACATAAATAGCCTTAAACACATATCTCTCTCGTTAGGACAAATTCCAAAGGGAAACTGCTTAGTCAGTGGCTAAGTAATTTTCAAAAATTAGTTTAAGGTTACATTTGAAAAACTCACATCACTTAATGTCTTCACTGCCAGGTTGTAGCTGTGTAGTTTGTCTCTCCCCAGTCTGACTCTGCTTGTGTTTGTATTTTCTGATCTCTGCTCCAAAGAACAGTCCCATTGGCTTCTGCTTTCGTGAATTTGTTGTTTTTCTTAGAATGCTTAATCATCTTTTCTTACCAATATGAAGAAACATGCTGAGAATTTTCAGATCTTTTCTTTTTGCAAAAGTTTTTTAAAAAATGTTTCTCTCTCCCCTTTTCACATTTCTTTTTTTTATTAGAAAGAAAATTATTTTACATGTCAATCCCAGGTCCCTCTCCCTCCCCCTTTCCCTGGCCCTCCCCACTAACACCCTACCTATCCCATACCCTTTCTGCTCCCCAGACAGAGTGAGACCTTCCATAGGCGGTCCTTCAAAGTCTGTCATAGTCTTTGGGATAGGGCCTAGGCCAAGCCCCTTGTGTCTAGGCTCAGGGAGTAACCCTCTATGTGGAAAGGGCTCCCAAAGTCCATTCCTATTCTAGGGATAAGTACTGATCAACTACAAGAGGCCCCATAGATTTCCAAGGTCTCCTCACTGACACCCACATTCAGGGGGTCTGGATCAGTCCCATGCTGGTTTCCCAGCTATCAATCTGGGGACCAAGAGCTCTCCCTTGTTCAGGACAGCCGTTTCTGTGGGTTTCACCAGCCTAGTATGGATCCCTTTGCTTATCAGTCCTTCTACTCTGCAACTGGATTCCAGTTCAGTTCAGTGATTAGTTGTGGGTGTCTGCTTCTACTTCCACCAGCTGCTGGATGAGGGCTATACTATGGCATATGAATTAGTCATCAATCTCATTATCAGGAGAGGGCATTTAGGGTAACCTCTCCTCTGTTGCTTAGATAGTTAGTTGGTGTCATCTTTGTAGCTCTCCAGACATTTCCCTAGTGCCTGATTTCTCTTTAAACCTATAATGTCTCCCTCTATTATATTATCTCTTATCTTGCTCTCTTCTGTTCTTCCCCCAGCGCAACCTCCCTGCCCCATCATGTCTTCCACACCCCTCTTATTCTCCCCTTCTCATTCTTCTAGTTCCCTCTCCCCACCCCCATGCTCCCAATTTGCTCAGGAGATCTTGTCCCTTTCCCCTTCTCCATGTATGTCTCTCTTAGGGTCCTCCTTGTTTACTAGTTTCTCTGCAAGTGTGGATTGTAGGCTGGTAATCCTTTACTCTATGTCTAAAATCCACATATGAGTGAGTGCATATCATGTTTGTCTTTTTGTGACTGGGTTACCTCCCTCAGAATGGTTTCTTCAAGTTCCATCCATTTGCCTGTGAATTTCAAGATTTCTTTTTTTTTCAATCTTTTTCAAGATTGCTTTTTTTCCCACTAAGTAGTACTCCATTGTGTAAATGTATAACATTTTCTCTATCCATTCTTCAGTTGAGGGACATCTAGGTTGTATCCAGGTTCTGTCTATTGCAAATAATGCTGTGATGAACATCGTTGAACAGATGCCCTTGTTGT
The DNA here is from genome assembly GCF_003668045.3 of Cricetulus griseus. Lineage (NCBI taxonomy): Eukaryota > Metazoa > Chordata > Mammalia > Rodentia > Cricetidae > Cricetulus > Cricetulus griseus. The sequence goes on from NW_023276806.1 coordinate 23,178,707, forward strand.
AGGAATGTGCTTCTTTTGAGTATATGCCTAAGAGTAGAATGGCTGGGTCTTGTGGTAGACAGATTCCCATTTTCCTGAGGAATTGCCATACAGATTCCCAAAGTGGCTGTACAGGTTGGCACTCCCACCAGCAATGGAGGAGTGTTCCCCTTTCTCCACATCCTCTCCAGCGTAAACTGTCATTGGTGTTTTTGGTTTTATCCATTCTGAGAGGTGTAAGATGATATCTCAGAGTTGTTTTGATTTGCATTTCCCTGATAGCTAAAGATGTTGAACACTTTCTCATGTGTCTTTCAGACCTCAGTTAGATCCATGTCTCTCGACATGCACAAAACTTAAGTCCAAATGGATCAAAGACCTCAACATAAACCCAGCCACACTGAACTTATTAGAAGAGAAAGTCAGAAATACCCTTGGATGAATCAGTACAGGAGACTGCTTCCTGAACATTACACCAGTAGCAAGACACTGAGATCAACAATTAATAAATGGGACCTCCTGAAACTGAGAAGCTTCTGTAAGGCAAAGGACACAGTCAACAAGACAAAATGACAGCCCACGGATTGGGAAAAGATCTTCACCAACCCCACATCCAAGAGAGGGCTGATCTCCAAAATATACAAAGAACTCAAGAAGCTAGTCTCCAAAACACCAAATTATGCAATTAAAAAGTGGGGAACAGAACTAAATAGACAAATCCCTTTTCACATTTCTTATATTTTTCTTCATATACCTTCTTCTGTCTGGTAGTCAAATCTATTTCTTCTTGGTAATGTGGGGTTCTCCAAGTATCTGAGAAGGATTTGTCTGCTTAGATATTCTGTGATTGTTTCTTGTACTTCTTTCAAATATATTTTAAATTTCATTTTTTAAAAAGTTAGGCCTTATTTAAATGCAATTTGCTTTATATAATGTACTGTTTTTATTTAGAAACAATCTTATTCTACATATCAATCCCAGTTCCCTCTCCCTTCTATCCTCCCATGTCCCCCACCAACCCTCCCATCCCACCCTCATCCACTCCCCAGGGAGGGTGAGGCCTTCCATGGGGGAATCATCGAAGTATGTCTTATAATTTGGGGAGGGTCTAGGCCCTCCATGGGGAATGGGCTCCCCAAGTCCATTTGTGCACTAGGGATAAATACTGATTCCACTGTCAGAGATCCCATAGACTCCCCAGGCCTCCTAACTGACACCCACATTCAAAGGCTTGGTTTGGTCCAATGCTGGTTCTCCAGTTTCATGACTAGGGTCTATGAGCTCCCACTTGCTCAGGTCAGCTATTTCTGTGGGTTTCCCCAGCATGGTCTTGACCCCTTTGCTAGTCCTTCTTCCTTCTCCACAACTGGATTCCAGGAGTTCGGCTCAGTGCTTAGCTGTGGGTGTCTGCTTCTGCTTGCATCAGCTACTGGATGAAGGCTCTAGAATAGCATTTAAGGTAGTCATCAACCTCATTATAGGGAAAGGATATTTAAGGTAGCCTCTCCACTATTGCTTAGATTCTTAGTTGGGGTCATCCTTGTGGATGTCAAACATTTCTCTAGTGCCAGATTTCTCTTTAAACCTACAATGGCTCCCTCTACTAAGGTATCTCTTTTCTTGTTCTCCTCTATTCTGTTTCTTTTTTAAAGTTCAATAAAATGAAGTTCCAGCATTTTCCCCATTATCTAGCCAGTTGCGTAGTCAGCAGTGTATACTGAATGAATCAAATTTCTTCACAATTGGGCATCGCAAATTAGTCTTCATAGGAAATATTGTTCAGGAAAGCAAACCAGCTAAAGTGAATGAATCTCTGGGCAAGTCACATATATCTGACATTCCATTTTTCCATCGTAGGGCTATTCATATATGATACCTAAATTAAGTCATTATTTTAGTAGTTGAAAGAATATTACATGCATCCTATTCCTAAGGGGAAAAGTGGCTAACCATTGAATGTTTATAAAGCAACATGTTTAAAATAAGGCCATCAGTATTCATTGCCAACTTTCTTCAAAAAACAGGATTGTGCTCAACAGCAATACATAAAATAGGAATAAAGGGAAATATTAGAACTGAGTGAGTGAAAGATTAATGAAACACCAGGATGGAGGAAAAGAAGAAGATGATGATGAAAACTTTAAGCGCCTATCCACAACCTAAATTAGGAATCATACTCTAATTATGATCCTCTAACTATCTGAAAACTGCCTATAGAAAGAGACCTTGTTGCTTATACAGCAGCATTTGTTCAGGGGCAGTAGTGGGTTTGTGCTCTTGCTCCTAACAACAGGCTAAGATTTCCTTGAGGTTCTTCATAAAGAGGACATTGTTGTGAGTAATAAATGGTATCGTCAATGGTATACCTAAAATAGGTGCATGGGCAAGAGTTCTGCAGAACTGTTCCTAAGGAAGCTGCTTGCATTATTCCTTGGGGCAGCACAGTAGAAACACTTCTATGGCTAGAGCGCTGAAAGCAAGGCTGGCAACTTCCATATTGGCTTCAGATTTCTGAGACATAGAGGGGTAAAAGCAACAGACTGAGGCTGTGTGGCTGGTGTGTAATATCTATATCTGAATGAATAAAGGCTTTTGTGCCCTTCATTTACAACACTCTGAATCTCTAGTTCACAAGAAAATTTTCAGACAAAAGAGTCCACAAAATTATCCTTAATCCTAATAAAAACTAAATGAGAATGCATCCTGTTTCTATTCTACTCACTTAAGAGATATTGAAACTCACTATGAACTAATTAATCTAGATAATATGCTGTGGCTATACAAGTTGTTAAGGTAGCTTCATGCTATATCCATCTATAAAGACATGCACAGATGCTCTTCATCTTAGGGTGGAGTAGTGACTCAAGAAACCTTTAGTAGTTGAGAAAGTAGGGAGTAGTCTTAAACGCGTTGGCACAGGAAAGACTTTCTGAACAGGGCACTAATAGCACAGGCACAAAGACCAAAAATTAATAAATGGGAACTGATGAATCTGAAAAGCTTCCGTATGGCAAAGGACACCATCATTTAGACAAAGCTGCAGCTACAGAAGATCTTTACCAATGACACATATGATAGGGTGTAGGGAACTGTAGCCACACCTGCTTAGGGGCGTGGTCAGGATGCTGTAGAGTAAGAGGTTCAGGGCTGCATTTCACTTTCGTTCCCCTTTCGGCTTGTGTACAGACTACTGCCATGCGGGCTGGCTAGGTCACTCTGTAAGGCTTTTCCCTATTAAATACACTTATATTTCTACTTGGCTCCATATTGGTAATTTTCCACTTTAATAGGGGTTTAACATCTAAAATGTATTTTTAAAAATCTGAAAAGAAATAGATATTAAGAAAACAAATAATCCAATTTAAAAATTGTACAGAAGTAAAGAAACAGTTCCCACGAGATGAAACACAAATGGCTGAGAAAAACTTAAATAAATGTTCAATATCTTTAATCATCAGGGAAATACATATCAAGACTACTTTGAGATTTCATCTTATATAGGCCAAGATTGATAAAATAAATAATGGCTCATGCTGATGAAGATATGGGGAAAAGGGAACACTCATTCATTGATGATGGGAGTGCAAATTTATACAGTCATCATGGAAATCAGTGTAGTGGGTCTTCAGAAATCTGGGAATAGATATACCCCAAAATCTAGATATACCACCCTTGGACATATATACCTGAAGGACTCTACATCCTACTACAGAGACACTTGCTCATCCATGTTCACTGCAGCTCTACTCATAATAGCCAGAAACTGAAAATAGACTGTATGTCCAGCAACAAATGAATGAATAAGGAAAACATTTTATATTTGCACAATAGAATATTATTTGGTTATTGGTTGCTCTCTACAAACTGAAGATAGGGCCCTATTGCTGAAGATAATGCCTACATATATCATTAAACACAGAGAATTTGAGCTGTTGCCTTATGACAGCTTTCATCGCCACTGAGTAGTGTTCATGGTACTATAAGTTACTTTGCACACTATCAGAGGAAAAAGGTACCCACTAATGCAACTACAAACTGTAGCACATTCTAATTAACCCAGATACAAATATTGACATTAAAGGTGAATATCAGAGAAGCAAAGTGGTCAGCCACTGGAGAGTTCTCACCTCTACCAATGACAAGAGACGAGACACTGAACCTCAGACTGCTCCTGACATCTCTGCTCCTCAGATTCACGAAGACTGCAATGCATTTTTGTCACCTCCTGCCTTATACTCCTCTCTCTTCCCAGCCATATCACTCCTGTCTCCACCTCCCTAGTCCTAGAATTAAAGGCATGTCATCCCAAGTGCTGGGATCAACCGTGTGAGCTCCATTTTTCTTTTAGATTGATTTACTCTGATGTAGCCCAGGGTGGCCTTGAACTCACAGAGATCCATCTGTCTTTGTCTCCTGAGTGCTGGGATTAAAGGTGTGTACCATTACTGCTTGGCCTCTATGTCTGTGTCTATCTTTGCACTCTGATCTTCAGGCAAGCTTTATTTGTTAGATCATAAACAAAATGCCACACCACAACAAACCCTGCAGTCTACAATAGTGACCTGTCTGCATGACACTCTAGTATAGTAATGGCATAAATACTGTGGGGCAACCAACCACTACCTGATTAGATTTTAGTCCACTTCATGAGACGGAATCCATGCCCTAAACTGCCTCAGTCATCAAGAACCTAAAAGAAATAAGCTAAGAACCTAGGGGGAACCAAATACTACTGTTCTACTAAAGGAATGTAGCAATAAAATAGCTCCTAAGGACATTCTACTATAATCAAGATTACTGTCTGACTCAGCCATCATCAGAGAAGCTTCATCTTGTTGTAGATGGGAACGAATACAGAGACCCTTTGGTGAATTGTTTGAATGAGAATGGCACCCACAGGCTCATATATTTGAATTCTTAGTCACCCAATGGTAGAAATGTTTGAAAAGGATTAGGAGGTGTGGCCTTGTTGGAGGAGGTCTGTCACTAGGAATCAGCTTGTGAGATTTCAAAAGGCCAAGCCAGGCTCAGTCTCCCTCTCTTCTTTTGTCCTAGGGATGAGAATGTAAGGTTCTCAGCTACTGCTTCAGAGTCATGCCTGTCTGCTTCCCATAATAATTGTGGACTAACTGTAAGCCAACCCATTACATTCTTCTTTCTGTAAGAGTTGTCTTGGTCATGGCATCTCTTCACAGCAATAGAACAGTAAATAACACAACTGGACAATGTGCAGAGAGTGAGAGACTTTGGAACATTCAGTGCTAAACTGGATGTCTTCATAAAATTCCTCTTCTCAGGACTCAAGGCTCTCTGCAGAAGAGGAGGTGAAAAGATTGCAAGAGCCAGGGGGCATGAGTGCATGAGTGGTCCCAAAGAAAGTGTCTTCCAGACAAAACAGGACAGATGCATGTATGAACTCAAAGAGACTATGGATGCCGGTGCAAGCCAGACAGTATCCCAATGCTGAGATGGGCCAGTGGAGATGAGCTCCCATCCCTAATGAAGAAGCTATCACAGTTGACAACTGTTTGTAAAGAAAAAGTCTTCCCCAATGAAGTCTCACTGGGTATATAAACTATACATAATGGGAGGCCCCTTGCCTAGCAACACAAAACAAATTCAATTGTGTTTGTGTATATTTTTCTGTCTCAGGCATCTCTTGATTCACTAGTCTTTTGCATATATATTATGGTTTCCTATTTTGTATTTTATGGATCTGTCTCTCTCTCTGTATGTGTGTGTGTTTCTCAAGCTTTTTCACTGTTTATATATATATACATAGGGATATATATGATTAATCACCTATGAATATATATACACACATTATATATATTTATACACACACACACATGATGGGGAATGTACTACTGTGTATGTTTATCTTATTGATTATTGAATAAAATACTGTTGGGCCAATGAGACAGCAAGTTAGAAGGAACTAGGAGTCAAAGAGGATTCTGGGAAATGTAGTAGAGAAGTGCTGATCCAGGCAGGAAGTGACAAAGCAAGGAGACTCATATTTAAGCGAAAGAGAAACAGGAAGGGCCCTCTTTTCCTCTTCCTCCTCCAGCGGCAGGATGTGATCCACCAGCCAGGAGGGACACCAACAAGGCGTCCGATAAGATAAGTCTTATAAAATATATAGATTTATGATAATTAAGACTGAGCTAACAGATGAGAAATCCTAGTCATTGTCCAAGCAGCATTGTACCTAATACAAGTTTCTGTGTATTCATTTGGGCCTAACTCAGGCAGGCTGCTAGCATAAAGCTCACACGTGGCGATGGGGCTCAGGTGGCTTTTGGCGGAAAGATTTATCGTAACACATACATACACACACACACACACACACACACACACACACACACACACATATATATATATATAATATATATATATATATATATATATATGTATACATCAAATTCTGAAGTTAATCTCTACACTGTAGAGCATCAGAAAAAAAAATCCCCTCAGAATTTCAGCCTCTGTCTGAGGCTTTCCCTTGTAATTCCTTGATCTTCCTCACCTTTCTCTAGTGTTTTGCAGCAAGGGTATTTAGAAGACATGCACTGCTGTGATTTGGATGCCATCCTTCCATAGCCAAATGCTGAACACTTTTCCCTCACAGAAAAGCTGTGGGGTCGCTGCCCTTCTGCACTAGCTTCCCCATAGCACATACACTCACATGTTTGCACAGAAATAACACTGTATCTACAGTAGACCGTGTTCCTTTGCTAATATGTTTTCACTTACATATTTAAGTTTGTAACTGTTATCTGTTAGGCTGTTTATTCAAATCAATACCTGCATTACTAAAGGCAGACATTCTCACTTTGTGGTTACTGAACATATCCATTTATTGTTGTACACTCATAAACATTCATTTTTTTTTTTTTACATTGACAACCCTCTTTTAGATGTTCAGGTCACTTTGGAAAAAAAACTAAGTAACTTTACTTTGATCGGATGGCATGGCATTTTTCAAGTATTTATCTCAGAAAAGCATAAAATTTCTCTAAAGCATGACTTCAACTTGATTTGAGTGACACTATATCCTGGCTTGTGCAACAAGAAAACTGTTTGTGAAACAGACATCGAGATAATTAGATGAGAAGAATGTGCTTATGGAATTTTCCTGGGTCTGCTGCCTACTAACATTCTGACCTTGGCAATTTAATTACCCTCCCTGCCCCAGCTCCTCATTTGAAAAAAAAAAAAAAAAACAGAATAGTACTGCCCACCTCAGAGACCTACTGAAAAACAAACCAGCAGTGGAATACATGGAGATGCCATCGCCTACCATCTAATGCCCAGCATTAGCAAGTGCATGGATACATCTGTGAAATCAATCTACATATGGCTCTATAAATTCTGACTGCTGAAGAAGCGTCACTTATTTGATTCACAGCTAAGAATTACTGTAAGTGATTTTACCTTTGATCCACTCAGACAGGTGGATCTGGCCTAGCACGCGTTACATGTACCAACATTTGTCATACTCTATGCAAATTCATCGTACAACATTCCTTTTCTTTGTAAGCTTATTCAAGTTTTTGTTCACTTGTCTGTATATGGCTTTAGGGGCACGAGGTGAATGGAATGGGATTCTGTCCCGTGAAATGTAAAATGAAAATTGGTAGAATTTTGGCAGGTTTTCTTTACCCTTAAAAGAGGAACTAAGGAAGCATCCCATTCACTCTACCCTTGAAAACTCACTCTGCAAAGAACCAATGCTGGGAATTACTGCAGCCTCCTTGTGACCAGGAAGGAATTAGCCCTTCCCTTCAAGAAGAGCAGAGAGGTCAAACCATGATACCAAGGGTGGTTACAATACCAACCCCACAACTGCCTTACTCCTGGGCCTCAGCTGATGTTTAGCTATGCTTAAGCATTGTCTCAGGTTTGTTTTTTTCAAGACAACTTCTAAATAACATAAGAGAAACAAAGAAGTTGTGATTTATAGTATCTGGAGGGACTCACAACAGTGTTGGCAATGTGGTAGGTTTTAAAATTAGCATAAATTGTACACCGAGGGATTTAAAAACTGTGGCATGCTAATGGGCCAGGAAAAGATTTAATAACTATAAATGCCTGTGACACAGGATGGAAGGCGACTTTTATTTTTTCAAAAAAAGCACAGCACAGTTTATCCTAGTAACACATAGTCAAGAACAGCCTTCAGTGACTTAGTGTTAAGCACAGCCTTGTTTACAGACTTTGGTAATCATACTGCTGTAAGCATTAACTTGGATATCCAAAATATATTGAAAAAAAGACAGGCCAACCTGAAATCATACTAAATGGGTATAAATTTATTACGTCGAAGCTGGTATACATACATCTATAACTGTAAAAACTTTCAGGGACAGTCTGGCCCCTGAAAGTTCAGTGCCTCAAAAGTTCAAAGAACTCAGTTGGACTGTGATGTAAGAAAGTTTCAGAAATAAAATAAAACTTATATATCTTAAGATTTAACTTTTTCCCCATGTACTTACTTATTGGTTAACTTATTTTTGAGATAAAGTATCACCAGACAGCTCTGACTGGCCTGGAATGTACTGTGTAGGCAGGGCTGACCTTGTAGTTATAAACATTTTCCTGTGTCTATGTCCTGACTGCTGGGATGAAAGCTGTGTAACACAAGGTCTGCAAACTTTTGTTTTCTAAAGATACTGTCTCACATATAACAACATTTTTTGAATTGAGCAGTGATGGCTATAGGGGGTAGTGTCAATCACAAGTCAAATAGTTTAACGTGGTGAATTTCACTTGTGTGAATTGTATCTCAGTAAGGTAAAATCTCTATAATGAATCGCTAACTTTATTCTTTTACTTCACTGAAACTCTTTCTTTCCAGATGGGAAGGCAAATCTGACAGTAAGGCAAAGGCTGATCTTACTGATTACTGTGTTCTAAAACACCTTCCCAGGGAGCAGAAAGGGGATAGGATGGGGAGGGGATCAGTGGGGGGGCATGGGAAGATGGGAGAAAGAGGGAACTGGGATTGATATATAAACTAAGATTGTTTCTAATCTAAATAAATTTTAAAAAACCCTGTTGGTCTTCAAGACCCGAGACAACAAACAATAGTGGGGATGTTCCTTTAAAAATCTCTTACTCCTGGTCTTTGGGTCCATATAAGATCCATTTAATCACGAAATTTAGACTTTTTTCTCTAAGGTTATTCCACAGAATTAGAAACTGGAAAGACCAATTCCTTGGAGTGGGACTGTAATGTCAGATCAAAGGAGTATAGGTTCCTGTTTCCTTCCACCCCTGTCTGAAAGCTTGTGTTGTGTTCATGAGAGAATTCCTTTGCTGTTGCTTTGTTTTATTTTAGTTATCTTTTTACTTTTGAGATTATAATATTGTGGTGATATATTGTTTATGACTTAAAGCCACTTAAATGCAAAGCTAGCCACAGCCATGGAGTCAGGCAATACTAATACATACTTTAATTCCACCAGCCATGCTAGTTAGCTATAGAAGCTGGGCAGTGTTGGCACACACCTTTAATCCCAGGATTTGGGAGACAAAGGCAGATGGATATCTGTGAGTTCAAGGTCATCAAGAGTTACATTAGAGTGAATTAGTCTAAAAGAGACAACTCACACAAAGGAGATCTCAGCACTTGGGATCCCATGCCTATAATCCCAGCTCTAGAGAGGTAAAGAAGATAGAAGCAGGTGATTCAGTATTCAGTCTCAGAGATTTATTCTCCAGCCATGCTGAGGACAGGACAGCCCTTCCAGCCTGAGGTATAGGTAAGAGCTAGTAGCTGGCTGCTTTGCTTCTCTGATCTTCAGCTGGAACCCCAATATCAGCCTCTGGGCTTTCATTATTCATGTTACATAATATAAGTGCTTCATAGCCCCCCTCCTCCCTTCAAACCTTCCCACATAGCCCTCCTTGCTCTCTTTCAAATGCATTTCCTATTTTTTCATGAATTGTTGCTAGTTTTGAATGCTAACTCTATAATGCCCAGATAGATCAATAGTCCTAACAATTCCGACATTTGTTATCAGCATTCCAAAATGTGTTAATTTTCCCAAGGCTGGAGTCATTCCCTCATGTGAGTTAAGTGTCACTCTTACCTAACCAAAGAACTTGCCTATAGTTTTCAAAGGCAGCATTTCCTTTCCTACTAGGGCTATTCATTTGTCTATTATTTCATGCCATTTCAAATTTGATGGAAACCTGGATGACAGATGCGGTATGGAGGAGCTGAAGGGATACCTAAGTGGTTTAAGAGCACTTGCTGCTCTGCCAGAGAATCAAGTTTGGTTCCCAGAACCCACAACAGGCTGATTACAATTGCCTGTAAGTGCAGTTCAAGGGCACCTCTTGCCCTTTTTGGACTTAGTATACACCCAAATACATGTATATGCACACATCAATACAAAGGTACATACATACAAACAAAATAAAATATAACAACTTATAAGTAGTCAGGTGTGGTGGCAAAGGCAGGTGGGTCTCTGGGAATTTGAAGAAAGCTTGATTTACATAGTGAGTTCCAAGCTAGCCAGGTCCGTATAGTAAGACCCTGCGAAAATAAATAAATAACAAGTGTACTGTCAGATATAGGTGAGTGGGAAGCAAAGATGGATGAATTCCAGGGTTCAGTGAGAGATTGTGTATTAAAACATAAGGTGGAAATCAATACAAGAGAAAGATATAGGACTCCACATGTGTTTGTACCCAGGCAAATATGAATCTCTCTCTCTCTCTCTCTCTCTCTCTCTTTCTCTGTCTCTCTCTCTCTCTCTCTCTCTCTCTCTCTCTCTCTCTCTCTCTCTCTCTCTCTCTCTCACACACACACACACATGCACACACAAGTATGTTACGTCATGTAACTAGGTCTGTGGAGCAGATGACACAGCTTATACTGAAGGCACAGAGGATCATGGGACTACTCGGAGCACTCTGAGCAGGGACAAAACCTCACCTGAACTGAGATCTGTCTGTGACACATATTCCTCTCCCGGAAACATCCTGTGAACTGGCTGATCCTAATTGTCAATTCTCCTACATCTAAAATGAACAAACACACAAGGGGATGGGTGTTCCTATAAGTGATTTTCTTGATCAGATCAGATTTATTTGAAGTGGCAACAGTCACACTAAATGTGGGCAGTGCTTTCTGGTGGCAACCCAGACAAAAGAAGATAGAAAAAGGAAACATTACACTTTGCCTGCTTGTCCTCACCCTTGCTGGCAATCCCATCTATCCTGCTGCTATTTCTTTTTTCATAGTAGAACCGACTTCTTCAGGCATCCTTCATAGGCTGAAGACCAGCATCTCTCTAGAAATCCTCCAGGCGTTCTGCACCAGATCGGGACTGTTGAAATATTTAGCTTCACGGAATTAGCAACTACCAAACTCTCAGATACTCTACCTGAACCATATCAGGGTTGTATAAATCCAATAAATACACACACACACACACACACACACACACACACACACACACACACACACACACACATTTTATTTACATAAACACACACATATATATATACACATAAACACACACACACACACACACACACACACATATATATATATATATAAATACATAAACACACATATAAACACACCCACACAGACATACACACACACACATATTCTCTAGTGCTGTTCTCTTAGTGAAGCATGACTATTGCAGCCTGTGGTACCAGGAGTGGTTCTAGAGAAACAGAACTCTAAGGGTGAATTTCTCCTGTAGACTTGGTGGTATCTGGAGGTGGGTTCTTCATCTCAAAGAAATTGACAGTTACTAAAGAACCATCTGGTACCTGGGAGTTCTGAAAGTCCATAGAATGAATTATTTAAAGAACTTAACTGAAGTAAATGCATTCGATAATCCCAGTTCACCACTTCTGAGGATGAAAGAATTTAGTGAGTTGCTACATAAAACTTTTGACAGTTTAAGGAAAAATAAAGAAGATAATGATGCTGGCTGGCTGCTTCTAGTATCTTCTAGTGTGGATGGGTTGATGTCACTTGGAGAAGTCTCCAATGCCTTAACAGAGGATGTGTCCCCACCCAGAAGGAGTGAGGACCTTTGGTGGACTCCATCACTAAGAGTCAGCTCTAAGAGAAATGGAAATACCCCTCAAATATCACTTAACAAAAGCAATCCCATCACTTCTAAATGTCACTAAGGTGTGCTGCTGATAATGAAAGCTTGGCTCTTTCTCTACCTGGCTGGCTGCTGCAGCTATGAAGAGATGTCCATGAGCAGAACTGTCAGTGATACCTTTATTTTCTGCCTCCTCACATCCCCGTGCTGTTTATTTCAGTGTGCTTGCTTACAAAAACCACAGCAGGTTATTTTACACCCAGCCAAGATAGACTTCAACATAGTCAAGGTTGAACAAAGACTTCTGTTATGTAGGTCTGTGGATAAAAATCATTCATGCAAGTCACTATTCATGGTTACACTAGTGTTCTGGGGGAGAGCAGACACACTTTAGCAATACACTCTCCTGTTATGGACATGCCCACAAAAGATCAGGTGACTACAGGAGGGAGAAGTACATGGATCTTATGACTATAAACAGAATTGAAACATATGCTATTAAGCAATTTGTTAAGATTGAAAGAAGATAAGAACAAAACTATTTGTAACCAGGAAAATCTAAAATAAAGTCTAACCAGAGATCTCTCTCATACCTCATAAATATTCTCATTTAATTAACTGACTTTTCAACTTCTCAGGATCTCAGCACAGTGACAATGAGACATGTGTTTAGATGTAAAGTTCTGGGCTTAAACATATGAAATTACAGAAGCCTCCATTCAAAAGTGATCATTATTGAGTAGACTAGGAAGAATGAGTGGTCTGCCACACAGTACTAGAGAAGTATAATGGATAATAATAATAATAATAATAATAATAATAATAATAATTTATTAATGAAACATTATGTTCCAAGCAATAATTGACTGGTGTGCCTTAGGAAGGTTTTGTATGAACTCCATAACTGAAATTCAATCACTTTCTCTCCTTAATAAATAAGGAAGTAAAAGCAGAGAAATGCCAACAAATCTGACCTTGGCCATGCAGTTAATAAACTGACAACTATGCCCACTCTGAGAACACCTTAGTAGATAAGCTGCTATGTACAAAGAGCTGATGTAGTACTTGCATACTTTCTTTTCAGCAGAGTTGGGAATTGAACCAATAGTTTTGCACTTAACTAGATGTTCACTCTACCCCCAAGCTAGCTCTTGAGCCACTGTTTACATATTCAATGCTTTGTGGTTGTTATAATATGGCAGTCCTCGGCCAGGAGACATTTAATTCCCAGAGGATGCTTGAGGAATGAAGGCAGCAATGACTCACCCTGGAAGAGATAGCTGCTGTTGCCATTCCGTAGCTAGTGGTCCAAAGCACAGTTAAGCATCTGACTATGTACACAAGAACACCAGCAGCGCCAGCAGTTATCATTTCCCTCAAACTGTTATTAGTGTTGAGGACAAGAAACCCTGACTCAGAATGTCAAGACATGCACCTTGCTCCCCAGTGAGGCTCATCTCCCATCAGGGTAGACATGGTAAACGGGGCCTGGGGTACTCGCTCTGCACAGTGCTTGAATGTGCACTCCTGATTTACCTATCTGTCTTGTAGTTTTCCATGCTTCAGCATAGTTAGTCAATAGTTTATTTCATTTGCTGTGATCAATTAGTCATGGCCTCTTCATGATTTTCTAATTGAGGTAAATCCTGGCTTCCGACTTGACTGGACAAGCAGCACATGGAATATTGTAAAGCACATTTTAGGTGTGCTTATGTGAGAATGTACAGAGGTTGGGATGCAGTGACCGGAGGGAGAGGAGACCTTCTCTGAATATAGGTGGCACTACCCATTGGGCTGGGGCTCAAATGGAGCAAGGGGAGATCATGAGACATGCATGCTTTGGCTTTCACCATCAGAGTTATTCACAACTCTAATAATGCAGCTATCAAAATCAACTGTGGAAATAAATGATTGCATTGCTAGGTGAATAAATCCATGGTCTATTTTTTCCTCAGGAGAAAAAGCATTTATACATAAGGATTTAAATGAACAGAAAGAACCCCAATGAACATTAGTGACAACTGACCTAGTATATTTTGGTCATGTAATCTATGAATTGCAGGGATTTTCTCCACTGGGTTACAAGGTCTTGCTTATTCACACTGTGCCCTGTCCAGCTTTGTAGCCTTGAGGATGTGCATATGCACTCTGTTGCTTCAGAGAACTGATAGTAGCCAAATCAGTCTGGTCTATTGTATTTTTTTAAATCATTGCAAAAAAGTCTATGTGATCAATTTCAAAAAATTTTTATTTAGCACATAGAAACATGTCAAATTCACTTCTAGAATTTTGTGTTTTCACTGCTAGAAAATATTAGATGACTTCAACATGCTAATGTGTATGACTTTGAAAGACAGCCTTAATAGAAATGCTGCTTCAGATTGATTTGACCAAAATGAAGATCTTGCTACCTATGCCTTTTAATTCTCAGTGGGATAGGATGGTCCCTAGGGTATGACTCAAACATTCCTACATTTGTAGGCATGGTGATTCACACCTTGTAAACCTAGCAGGAGAATTACTATGAGTTTGAGCTATCTTGAGCTAGATAGTGAGTTATAGGTCAGCCTGGGCTACAAAGTGAGACCCTGCTATAACATCTCCCCAATAAAACTTTTGAGCAAAAAATGAAAAGAAACCCTGAAACAGTGTTATTATGTCACTGGCCTATACGAACTCTTCAATCTTGTATACAGAAAATGGCTTTCACACACTAAGAAGGTAGAAACTATATAGCCTGATAGCTTGTTTTCAAGACATTTTAAATGACATGCCATTAGAAACTGCAATAAGTTGTTACAAACAGAGGTGATTGTTACAATGAATGTTTCATTGAACCTGTTTTTCAAATTTGAACTCAACATATACAGTTCTTATGTCAACTTCTGATAAGAGATAAACCTATGGGAAAATGTATATATTCATCTTCAAAATTGGTGATAGGAAGGAAATTAATTTCAGTTTTTCTGGGAAGGTAGGGAGGACACAGGCTGAGAGGAACTTTATACTTTCCAGGTTCATCCATATTACTTCAAAGGATATTTACCTTTTGAAAGGTTAAGTAGCTTTCCATTGTGTATACATTACTTAGCATTCCCTTTTACCTATTGCTGGAAATGTAGATTAGTTCTATATTTTCATGAAATAAGCCAGACAGATAAAGAGAGTTACTGAATGATCACAGTTGCTTGAAGAAGCTCATCCCCTCTTAGAAGTAGAGTAGAAGTGTGGTCACCAATGGCCTGGGAGACTGGAGAATGTTAGTCAAACTTTATAAACGTTCATTAAAAGAGAAGAATAATCCAAAAGGTCTCTTATAGACTCTTATAGAATGTAACTGCAGTTAATAATATTATATACACTTGAACCTTTTTGAGACAGTAGACTTTAATTGTTCATGCCACAAAAGAAAACATTAAGTAGATGAGTTAATATAAATCACCTGTGGTAGCCACCTCACAATGTAAAAATATACTGACACATCATGTTGTATAACATAGATATGTCATTTTATTTGCTAATTTAAAATAGCTTAATGAATGACTACAGAACTTGAAACAAAATTCCTCCTTGGAACAAAACTTTTGGCAGTCAGGTGGATTAATTTAACTCTGAGATCCTCCCACTCCGAAACCACCATATCTTAAACAAAACTGACTAGTGAAGAAAAGAAAATCTTGGACCCAACACTTAATAGTCTCTTGAATTAAAACTAAAGTTGTGGTCCTAGACAGAGAAGAAAAGCAAGATGAGCCCATGTCTGCCCCTGAGTGGCAGAGAAGTGAGGGCCTGGACCTTCCTTCCATGTAGTTCCAGGACACTAGCATCCCTTTGAGGAAAACAGCTATGAGTTCTACTCTAGGGATTTCCATGGATGTGGAACAAGGCCATGAGCTCAACATGCACACACATGAATAAAGGCACAGGGAAGTGAGGCAAAGAGCTTTTCCATTGTCTCCAATGGTTAGTCATTCTGGCAAAGATGAAGCTCACCACTGAAATCACATTCACCTTTGCTTTTGTGAACAAACCTCTCACCCTCCAGTAGTTAGCTATAGCCACTTGCTATCTATGAGACATTTCCATATGCTTCTCCATGTTCTTTCTTTCCTTTGGCCTGCAATGGTGTCAACAACCAGGTGGTGTCAAAAGCCATCAAATGCAGATGGCAGAGTTTTCACTTCAATTACCTGCTTTCCAAACCCAGCATGGTTCCAGGGATGGACCTGACTGGAGTGGCATGGGAATGAAGACAAATAAATGCATACACACAGAGAGAAAAGCCAGGATCTGTTGGAGGAGGTGCAGGACCCCAGAGGCTCAGTGTGTTTGTTACTTACAATTGATCAGGGAAACAAGGTTTTTACAATAACTGAACAGAGAAGGAAGATAATGAAATGCTGATAAAAAAGAAATCAGGATTACTGTATACAGTTGAACAGAGAGGTAGGTTTAACTAATCTTCCTAAGTGTGGTCTCTGTAGAAGAGCAAGCACTTGAAGCTGTAAATACCCAAGGTAGAAAGACAGTGGGCACTTTCTTTACACACTCTCAACATTGGCTCTTACTAGGAGAGAAGGCTTTGCCTTTTCCCATGGTCTATGTTATTGGGGGTCCTTGACATTGCCATGCCCATGTGAAAAACACCCCTTCACCAGGGACTTCACTCACTCAGGTTTCCTCTGCTTCCCACAGTGGCTATGTGGTTTTGTAGTTCAAACAAACAGAATTTACAAATCTTCACGTGCATAAATTCTTCATTGATGCTGAGGCATGAGCCATTTGTGTGGTTCATCATTCTCTAGAGAACTAAATTATGTCGGTCCTTCCTACCCCACCATTATCAGTCAAGAATCATGCAAAAGTGTAAGGAAGTTTGTACCATAACCTGGACATTTGTCTTGGTTATTGTCTTTGGGAATTGGAGGTATCTCTATTTAGGACAATGTGAATAGTTTTTAATTGAAGAAAATTGAGCTTGGATTCCACATGTTATAGATCTGGCAAAGATCTCTACTTCGCACTAGCCTACACCACCTTCTTGAATAAACACTTAATTGGAACTTCCAAGCATCCCTGCTATGTATCCATGTGAAGATGTTTCCATTAACCTTTGTGAAAACAAGACAAGCTTGCCAACCTATGGTCTGGCTGATGATACCTTCCATGTATGCTTGTTTATGATTTTTTTCCCTATTGATTAACTCAGATACCAGGGTGATTTGAATGCTGTTTTTTTGACAGTGACAAAGTCTCCTTCCACCATTAAATCTTTAGCGACAAATTTCTCATCTAAGCTTCTTTATATGGTGTTTTCTTGGAGTCTAGGTCTCAGACGTGTGGCTTGTAGTTTCAATGCCTTCCATTTGTGTATCACTCATGTGTTGAATTAATTCTTTTAAAACATGATTTATACCAAGGCATTTGAAGACACTTACAAATTTGCATCTACATTGTAATATTTTGCAACCTGTCAGAAATAACACAATACCAACTACTTAATATTATCTAACATGCTATACATTTTAAACTGGTAAAGAAAACTGCTTGCAACTAGTTATAACATGTGTGCTCTGATTTGAGATCCTCTCTGCTTATAATATACTTTTGACTTTCTGAATGTGAACTGTTGGGATTTTAGATTCTTAAGATGTCTCAACTCCACTTCTCTCTACAAACCTCTGCACATAGAAGAAGATGGCCCTGAGATAAACCCCAACTCTAAACATGTCCTCAAAATTTCCTTTTCCTGGCTGCTTCATTGTATTTTCTAGCCATGCAGAGTCACTTTTCTTATAGGTAAACCCTGAGACTCTATGATGGAATATACCCGCAATGAGATTTGCCTGCACATGTAAAATGGGAAATTGAAACCCAACTTCATGTTCTAGAAAAATAAGCAAAGAGCAAGAAAACTGAAGGCAGGACGTGGCAGCTATGGTGAAAGGGTTAGGGCAAGTGGCCTTTAAAAGACAAAGGTTTCCCACAGAAGACAGATTCCAAAATCCAAAACACCCCATGGGTGAGGGAAACCCATGAACAGAGCAGTTGCCACAATCATGGATAGGGAGGAAGGGCTACCCAGTGATCATGACGCTCCCTCAAGGCTGGAACTACCACCTTCATGCGGGCAGGAATTCTCTCGCACTGCTAGTGGCCAAGCGTGCCCTGGTTACTAATTATAATGCTCAGATAACTTCACAGGGACTATGGTTTTGTAAGAAATTCTCCAATTTCTTGGAAAACATAAGACTTATTTTTGTAGAAATAGATGTAACATTCTTGGGTGATCTTATTTCTTCTCTTTTGTGTCTTGTGACTTAACTTTGTTTAAATTAGGGCTTAGAATCATTGTAGGAATACTACAAGAGAAGATGAGTTGAATGTTTTCAGAAAATGCAAGCTCTGAGAGTATATATATATATATATATATATATATATATATATATATATATATATCCTTCAAAGGCATTCAAGCATCAACCATCATGAATATGACAAAGGCCACTTCACTGCCCTTAAAATTTAATCCTTGCTGTTAAGAGATACTGAAGACTAGATACCATGATGTATTTTTCAGTGTAGATCTGATCTTTATTTTTTAATTAATAATACATGGCTGAAATATCTGAGAGCTGATCTATTATTTATATTATCTCTTTCAAAGAGCTATCCATGCATTATATATTCAGACAGAAACTTCATTTTATTTTATATTTGAAGTTACTTTTTCAATAGAAAATACACTAAAGATGCTATCATGTAAGGAAAATAGTTGTGTTGGAATCCACATTTCTGATTCCTGTGTGTGCTGCATGCTGAAAATGGACAGCAGTTGAGGAGTCCAAAATGAACTTTCATGGACTCTTATTGTTGAAAGCTCTTAGTGAAAAATAAGAGTGTCCCATGTGTATATTTAGAGCTAGAAACAAAGACTAAATCAAGAGAAATTGAAGATGGGTTTTAAAAAATAATGTCCCTAAGCTATTCATTTTTCCAGTGAAGACTAACATAATTCCTTAAGTACTATGTGCTTGTGAACCATGCTTTTTCAAGACATTATATACCAAGTCAATTAAGATAATATTTTCCAGCACTTCAGATCTAAAGTACTTCACTCAGTTGTGTCAAGACATAGAGCAAACATCTGTCAGGCCCTTTAATCACTTATAGGTTTCCCTTAAACAACAAACATGTAGTGCTGATATTAATTTCTTAGTGAAACTCCTCATCAGATATGGTTGTTTAAATCTGGAACAAGTATAACTGAATAGCATGTGCAACTAGTAGGAAGACAGATGAATAATTCCAGCAGGCACCAATCTTTATCTGATTAGAATGATCTCACCTCCCCCCATTTATAAATCTCCCCTGGATGACTTACTCTCCCAGGCACCCAACATTAAACTTTGTATTTTACTCTTAGAGGCTTAGTGAAAATAATTTGCGCTGAAATTTTATGGGATGTCTTGCTTCAACCATGCTGATAAGTACAGAATGCTTAGGTAGTTATCCTAGTTTTTGTAGAAAGAGCACTATATGTTCAGGAAATAATTTGTTTTTAATGTAGTTCCACTGTCCCTTGACTAAGAGACAGGAATCTGTCTTTTTTTTTTTTTTTTAGCATTTTCTATCTTCGATATGGTTAAAGGTTTTAAAGTTGAATAATAAAAATCACTATGAATCCAAAAGATTCTTTAGTGTTTCTAAGAAGGTATCAGGAAAAAAATGTTGTGCCTTTAACAATTATTGCAGATATTTTAAAGTCTGTTAGAACAGCCAACATCTTAGTGTTCCTTACAGAATGTAGAGGAAGCACCCCTTGTATTGAGACACATCTATGGAATGTCTTCTTTAGCCCTGGCTCTATGAACACCTTGCATCAAATTCAAAGTGCAAGCTGTTAGTTGGTAATCCATATATTTCTGATCAAATACAAAATTAGTAAGTCACATGCTTCATAGCAGTTCATTCCATGATTAAACCCATATAAGATAATGGTGCCATGAGATTCTAGTGGATTTGAAAAGTTTTTAGTGCCTAGAGACATTGCCCTGTACTATGCAGATGTACTATTTTGATGACTCGAATGAGAACAGCTCCCATAGGCTCATATATTTGAGTGTGTGGTCTCCAGTTGGAGGACCATTTGGGGAAGATTTGGGCGTGTGGCCTTATTGGAGGAGGTGTTTCCCTGTGAATGTGTGGCTTAGAGGTTTGAAAGTCACACACCGTCATCAGTTGGCTCACTCTGTTCCTCATGCCTGTGAATAAGATGTGAGCTCTCAGCTACTGCTCCAGAACCGTGTGTGCATATCTACTGCCATGTTTACTGCTGTGATGGTCATGGACTCTAATCCTCTAGAACTATGAACATCCAAATTAAATGCTTTCTTTTACAGGTGTTCCTGGTCATGATGTCTTGGCATGGTAGTAGGAAAGCAACTAAGACAACTACTGAAATGTTTGGGGTGATGCAGGAGCAAAAATGTCTATGACAGTGTCAATGTACAAATATAACACATTCACTTGTACAAAGTACATCATAGTTTACCGACAATAAATTATCCTGTATCATTGTATATGTTTTCTATGCTATAATTATTTTAGGGTGTACTTCTGATTAAGGTCCTGGATAGATGTCCTAAGGGAACATGGATGCCAACTCAGACTACTGTACCCAGCAAAGCTTTCAATCACTATAGATGGAGAAAACAAGATAGTCCATGACAAAACCAGATTTAAACAATACATATCCACAAATACAGAACTACAGAAAGTCCTAGAGGAAAAACTCCAACCCAACAAAGATAAGTACACTCACAAATATATAGGTAATAGATAATCCAACATTACCAAACAGGTAAAGAAACAGGAGGCCGAAATCCACACACAATGACACCACCAACAACAAATCCAAAACAAACGAGCACCATCATTCAATGGACATTAATATCCCTCAATGTCAATGGTCTTAACCTGCCTATAAAAACATACAGGTGAACAGAGTGGATACGAAGACAGAATCCACCCTTCTGCTGTATACAAGAAACATACCTCAACTCCAGAGACAGATGTTACCTCAGAGTAAAGGGTTGGGGTAAAGATTTTCCAATCAAATGGACTCAAGAAACAAGCCGGTGTAGCAATCCTAATATCTAACAAATTAGACTTTAAACTAAAATTAATCAAAAGAGATGAAGAAGGGCATTTCATACTCATCACAGGAAAATTCTATCAAGATGAAGTCTCAATCCTAAACATCTATGCCCCAAATATGAAGGTACCAACATTTGTAAAAGAAACATTACTAAAGCACAAACCACACATAAAACCACACACACACACATATAGTAGGACACTTCAACACCCCGCTTTCACCACTAGACAGGACCACCAGACAGAATCTTAACAAAGAAACAAAGGATCTAACAGAAGTTATGACCCAATTGGGATTAACAGACATCTATAGAACATTCCATCCAAACACAAAAGAATATACCTTCTTCTCAGCACCACATGAAACCTTCTCTAAAATTGAGCACATACTTGGCAACATAGTAAACCTCCACAGATACAAAAAAAATAAAAATAAAATAACCCCCTGTATCTTATCAGACCACCAAGCTTTAAATTTAGAATTCAACCGCAAAACAAATGCAGAAAAAATACAAACTCATGGAAACTGAATAACACCCAATTGCACTATTCCTGGGTTGAGGAAGAAATAAAAAAAAAGAAATTAAATACTTCCTAGAATTTAATGAGAATGCAGACACAACATACCCAAACTTATGGGACACTCCGAAAACAGTGCTAAGAGGAAAGATCATAGCACTAAGTGCCCACATGAAGAAACTGGAGAATAGTCACAATAGAGAATTGGCAAAACAACTGAAAACTTTAGAGCAAAAAGAAGCAAACTCACCTCAGAGGAGTAGACACCAGAAAATAATCAAAGAGAGGGCTGAAATTAATAAAGTAGAAACTAGGAAAACATTACAAAGAATCAATGAAACAAAGAGTTGGTTCTTTGAGAAGATCAACAAGATAGACAAACCTCTATCCAAACTAACCAAAAGGCAGAGAGAGAGCATGCTAACTAACAAAATCAGAAATGAAAAGGGAGATATAACAATGGACACTGAGGAAATCCATAGAATCATCAGGCCATACATTGAAAATCTGTACTCCACAAAATCGAAAATCTAAAGGAAATGGATAATTTTCTGGATCGATATCACTTGCCAAAATTAAACCAAGAACAGATAATCAGTTTAAATCAACCTATAAGCCCTAATGAAATAGAAGCAGTCATCAAAAGCCTCCCAACCAAAAAAAGCCCAGGGCCAGATGGCTTCACTGCAGAAATCTACCAGAAATTCAAACAAGAGCTAATACCAGTACTCATCAAATTGTTCCACACAATAGAAGCAGAAGGGACATTGCCAAACTCTTTTTACGAGGCTACAATCACTTTGATACCCAAGCCACACAAAGATACAACTAAAACATAGAACTACAGACAAATATACCTCATGAACATCCATGCAAAAATACTCAACAAAATATTGGCGAATTGAATCTAAGAAAACATCAGAGAAATCATCCACTATAATCAAGTAGGCTTCATCCCAGGGATGCAAGGATGGTTCAATATATGAAAATCCATCAATGTAATCCACAATATAAAAAATTGAAAAAGAAAAACCACATTATCATCTCACTAAACGCTGAAAAAGCCTTTGAAAAAATCCAACATCCCTTCATGATAAAGATCTTGGAGAGAACAGGAATAACAGGAACATACCTAAACATGATAGAAAGCAATATAGACCAAACCAACAGTCAACATCAAACTCAAAGCTTTTCCTCTGAAAAGGCAAAAGACAAGGCTGTCCACTCTCTCCATATATCTTCAATATTTTATTTGAAGTTCTAGATAGAGCAATAAGACAAGGAGATCAAAGGGATACAAATTGGAAAGGAAGAAGTCAAACTTTCACTATTTGCAGATTATATGATCATCTAAATAAGTGACCCAAAAAACTCTACCAGCAAACTCCTACAGCTGATAAACACCTTTAGCAACATAGCAGGATACAAAATTAACTCAAAAAAATCAGTAGCCCTACTATATACAGATGATAAATGCAATGAGAAATCAGAGATACATCATCCTTCACAATATCCATAAGCAACATAAAATATCTTGGGGTAACACTACCCAAAAAAGTGAAAGATGTGTACAGTAAGAACTTTGAGTCTTTAAAGAAAGAAATTAAAGGAGATGCCAGAAAATGGAAAGATCTACCATGCTTTCAGATAGGTAGAATCAACATAGTAAAAATGGCAATCTTGCCAAAAGTAATCTATAGATTCAATGCAATCCCCATCAAAATCCCAACACAGTTCTTCACAGACCTTGAACGAATAATACTCAACTTTATATGGAAAAGCAAAAAAAACCCAGGATAGCCAAAACAACTCTGTACAATAAAGGATCTTCTGGAGGCATCACCATCCCAGACTTCAAGCTCTATTATAGAGCCATAGTTCTGAAAATAGCTTGGTATTGGCACAAAAATAGACAGAGAGACCAATGAAATCAAATTGAAAACTCTGATATTAACCCACATACCTAAGAACACCTTATTTTTGACAAAGATGCTAAATCTATACAATGGAAGAAAGATAGCATCTTCAACAAGTGGTGTAGGCACAACTGGATTTGGACATGCAGAAGATTGCAGCTAGATCCATATCTATCACTATGCACAAAATTTAAGTGAAAATGGATCAAAGATTTCAACATAAATCCAGCCACACTGAATCTTCTAGAAGAGAAAGTGGGAGATACCCTTGAACGAATTGGCACAGGAGACCACTTCCTGAACGTTACACCAGTAGCACAGACATGGCGATCTACAATTAATAAATGGGACCTCCCGAAACTGAGAAGCTTCTGTAAGGCAAAGGACACAGTCAATAAGACAAAACGACAGTCCACAGAATGGGAAAAGATCTTCACCAACCCCACATCTGACAGAGGGCTGATTTCCAAAATATAAAATGAACTCAAGAAGCTAGCCACCAAAACACCAAACTATGAAATTAAAAAGTGTGGTACAGAACTAAATAGAGAATTCTCAACAGAGGAATCTGAAATGGCTGAAAGACACTTAAGAAAGTGCTCAAAATCCTTGGCCATCAGCGAAATGCAACTCAAAACAACTCTGAGAAACCATCTTACACTGGCCAGAATGGCTAAAATCAAAAACACCAATGACAATCTATGCTAGAGAGGATGTGGAGAAAAAGGAACACTCCTCCATTGCTGGTGGGAGTTCAAAATTGTAAGACCACTTTGGAAATCAGTATTTTGCTCAGAAAAATGGGAATCAGTCTACCTCAATATCCAGCAATTCCTCTCTTGGGCTATACCCAAATATTGCACGTTCATACTAGTACATATGTTCAACCATGTTCATAGAAGCATTATTTGTAATAGTCAGAACCTGGAAGCAACCTAGATGCCCCTCAACTGAAGAATGGATAGAGAAAATGTGGTACATTTATACAATGGATTACTACTCAGCAGAAAAACAATGGAATCTTGAAATTCACTGGCAAATGGATGGAACTAGAAGAAACCATCCTGAGTGAGGTAGCCCAGTCACAAAAAGACAAACATGGTATGTACTCACTCTTATATGAATTTTAAATGTAGAGCAAAGGACTACCAGCCTACAATCCTCTTCACCAAAGAAAGTAGGACACAAGAAAGACTCTAAGAGAAAAATGCATGGACCCCAGAGAATGGGAAGGGGCAGAGTTTCCTAAGCTAATTGGGAGCGTGAGGGGAGGGGAGAGGGAGCTGCCAGAATGAGAGGAGGAGAACAGGAGGATAGAGGAAGAAACGGAGGAACAGAAATATTGAGTTGGGGGAAGAATAAAGGAGAGCAGAACGAGAGATGCCATATCAGAGGGAGCCATTATAGTTCTGAGGAGAGATCTGGCACTAGGAAGATTTCCAGAGATCTTCAAGGATGACACGAACTGACAATCTAGGCAATGGTGGAGAGGATAACCTAAATGCCCTTCCCCTATAATGAGACTGATGACTACTTCTTATGCCATCCTAGAGCCCTCATCCAGTGGCTGATGGAAGCAGATGCAGACACCCACAGATATACACTGAACTGAACTCTGGAACCCAGTTGCAGAGAGGGAGGAATGAAGATTAAAGAGGTCGGTACCAGGCTGGTGAAACCCACAGAAACAGCTAGCCTGAACAAGGGGGAGTACATGGACCCCAGACTGCTGTCTGGGAGGCCAGCACAGGACTGAATCAGACCCCTGAACATGGATGTCAATGAGGAGGCCTCTGCACTCTAGGGGGCCCCTGATAGTAAATTAGTATTTTTCCTTGGTGTAAGAAGGGACTTTGAGAGCTCATCCCACGTGAAGGGATGCACTCTTGGCCTGGACACATGGGGTAGGGCCTAGGCCTGGTGCAGGATGATGTGGTGGACTTTGGGGAGCCCCACTGAGTGCCCCACCCTGCCTGGGGAGTGGAGTGTGGATGGTGTGGGGGGCACGTGGTGGTTGGGGGGGGAGGGTTTGGGGGAGGGGTGGGTAAAGGGATTGACACGTGAAGCAACCTTTTTCCTAATTTGAACTAAAAAAATTAATTACAAAAAAAATTAAAATTAAATTAAAAAAGAAAAACCTAAAGTTAACTTCAAAACAGTCTGGAGGAGGTTCCTCAGGAGCCATCTAAGAGACACTGCTCTCATAAGGAAGGCAACTCCTGAAGATCGTGGAAGTGCAAGACTGTGCTACTCACATTCCTGACTTGGAGTAGACTGAGGGTGGGCAATGCATGCGTTTATGCCTTCATTTGTCACACACAAAAGAACTATCAAAGGGTAGGATAAAGTTAAGAACAGAAGAAAAGGATATAAAGATGTATCTGTAAACTAAGTAATAGCATGTGTGTGTTTGATGATGCACCATTATAAATCAGTCAAAGTGAAAAATTTCTAAAAATTTCTAAATGTAAAAAAGCTACAGTAAGATACTTTAATTTCTTATTAAAACAATTCTTTTTAAGTTCTTTGTAACCCATGTTCAACATGGTGTTTACGAATTGTACGGCAATGTAAGGTGGAGTCCTTGTTTTCCCCTCTCCTCTCACCCACTGACTTACACAGAGAAGATTCCTTTTTTGTAAACTCCACTCATAGTAGGTGCTAAACAGATGAGCAATCCACCCCCAACACACACACACACACACGCACACACACACACACACACACACACAGAGAGAGAGAGAGAGAGAGAGAGAGAGAGAGAGAGAGAGAGAGAGAGAGGGAGAGAGAGAGATACCTCAGCTGCTTTATTTTTCAATTTTTGAAATAGCTTCATATTAACAGGAAGTTATAAAAATAAGAGCGATGCCATGCACCTTTGAGACAGCTTCCCCCAATTGTAACACCCTGCAAAGCTACAGAGCAGCATAACCTACAAAACCAATGCCAAGAGCATTTTGTCACCACCAGGCTCCCCCATGCTCAACTCTCACAGTCACACAGCCTTTTCCTCTGACTCCTTAACCTCTCCCACCTCCATTGCCTTCTTAAACCATAGGAGCCATGAGTCAGTTACCTGTTTTTAGAGTTTGTCATTTTAAGAACATTGTGTGACTAAAATTACACAACATATAAGTTTCTGGGGATTGCTGGAAACTCTTCCAAGTCATTTCTTGTCCAGATAAACTTGTTCCTTTTTGTTCCTGAGTAGTACTTTTGCTATGGTGCCACTATACTTTGATTAAGCACTTAGCCACTGAGTATAAGTAAGACATATGAGCATTTCGAGGCTTGGAGGTAGCAAATGACATACCTATTATTCTTTCCTTTGTGTTTGCTCTGAGTTTATTTTGTTTTTGCTTTTCTAGATTTTAGAGGTTGTAGCTTAGACTGTTGCTTTAAGATTGTCCTCTTTTTCCTATCACATGCTTCTAATGCTACATATTTTCTTCCCTTGTACTATATTTTCACTGTATTTTTCTCCATGGAGATGTACAAATATATAAATACCATTCTGCTGCTGTTGCCTGTATTAGCTACTTGGTACCATGTGTGGAGATTTGTCTGCTAAGAGCAATAGGCCCAAGTTTAAGGGACTCTAAGAGTCTACAACATCTTCCTCTGTGGGAGTTCAGTCTGGTCTTCTCCAAATCATACAATCACTCCACAACACAATCTTGATAACATCTTTACCATTAAGCAACATGTAACTATATTTTGTTATTTTGTGTCACAATGGACCAATTGATAAATACTCTGAGACAGAGAAGAGTCTTCAAATAATACTTAGCATAACATAAAGTTTTCAAAAATGCAGTCTGTACTTCCTCTAATTTTTCATTTCCTCGCATGGATCAGGCAGTAACATTCTCTGATGTTTCTTAAAGAAAAAGAAAAAGTCTTGCAATGTTGAAAACACCACTATACTTGACATTTGTGACAGTTTTTCTGCAGGAAGATTTTAGCTTGTGTTTAATGTATTCAATCACAATGCCACTTCTCATCTGCTAGTGAAGTTATATGTGCCCCCCCCCCCACACACACACACTCTGAGACAGAAACTTTCAAAAAGAACAGAAATCTCTGTGGTGCCTTTCAAAGGTACTGTTAGAGTTTGGGTGTGTGCCTGGTTAAACTGTGACACAGGTACATGCACTATATATAGTAGCAAACTGTTTCAAAGGTTTTTTGTTTTTTGGGTTTTTTTTTTTTTTTTTTTTAAGTTCCACGTTGTCTCACCTTCTAGTGCACCCATGGATGAAACAGAAGTCAAGAGGAGGCAACTCTCTGAACCTCTCTGAGACATCTGTGTGGTTGTTTGCATACTTTGCATACTGTTGCTTCTCTTTTCCCATGGGAGGTATCTGATTCTGTAGACTTGCTTCATTTTTCTTCTACATACCGCCAACCTCGCCTTCTTTGAGACTATGTACCAACATTTATCAATGAATACATCCTTCATCTTAGTGATATTGCTGGCAAATATTTCTAGCATATTAACCCTATCATTGGCACGATCTTTACAAACATTCCATGTCCTCAAGGGTAATTTATGTTCTATATCTATTTATATCCCCTATGTCAGTAATCTATCAATTTTACAAGATTTTTTTCAGGGTGGGAACTTCTCAATTTGGAGAAGTTTCTGTTCTGTAATTTTGTTTTTACTTCATTGGCTTCTGCTATCACCATTGTTTTTCATTTCCTGAATGCTTCACTCTGGTAAAGTTTTCATCCTTCCGTACCATCTTCTTTTTATTCTGTCTGTCTGTGCAGCAAACAAACATATTTATTATCTTCAAGTACTAATTAAGCGTTCATCACTTACCTTCATTTATATGACAAAAGACTTAATCTTAAATTTGTTGTTTTATGCTTTGCCAGATATTCAAAAGTACTGTTTTTCTTCAGGCTGTCATTCTACAGTCAATTTCTATTTTGATTCTTGTGAAAATTAGAGTATTTATATAGTACTGTAAGTTTATATAATATTTTTATGAATGTAGGTTACACTGCTGTTGGACCATTAACAAGGGTGAAAATTCCACATTCCTTCTTTATTTCCTTTTCTTCTCTAGTCTAAAAACAGTCAAATGTCTTATTTTTGTAAAAGCTGTACTATTAAATTTGCAATTTTAAGAGAGCAGTTGGTGATCTCACTTGATGCCTACACCCATAAATCAAGAAATTTCTCCAGCTTACACACATCTGCCATGACATCCATATAATGATGCCGCTGTTGCCCTGACCACATCTGTTGTGCCCTTCTTGTTTACCTGCACCTACCTCCACAGCAAGCACATGTTACTCTTGGCCCTAAGGCTGTTTTTCTCATCTGTTGGCAAAGGGCAGCTGCCAGCTGTGCTGGGAAACTAGTCCCCAGTCAATGCTCCCAAATGGGTGCTGGATAAGCTTACCTGCTCTTCTAGCCCTTGTGAAAGATGATCTAATACTTTTTCTGCACTCTCACAGAACAGTCCAGAGGGAGCGAGCAAACCCCAGGTGCCTGCCAAGTAGTAACACATCTTTAATGATAATTTCCTTTACTTCTTCAGTCCTCGGTTTCTTCCAGGGTTTACTGAGATTAGCCCTGTACAAAAAAAAAAAAAAAAAAAAAAAAAAAAAAAAAAAAAAAAAAAAAAAAAAGGTCTAGAGTCAGAGTTCTTCATCAAAGTCTACGTTTGAAAATCCAGTTTAAATCATATGCACTATGTCTGACGCTGGGAGCCCTCAGACACTTTAAATTGCAGTTGTCAGTAAAGCTCATCCATACTGCTTGGAGCCTATTGAAGGGAAAATGGTAACAGCACTAAATTACCGATTAGGATCTATTCTAGAAAGGTCTCCATGTGGCATGTCGGTATTCTGATTTGGCCAACCTTACTCAGACTTCTACTGGATGCTGAGAGTGCATGTACCATCTCTGAATCTACTTTGTCACTGTAACTTTACCTGTCCCTTATGAATTCAACTGGTACCAATGTAAGAGGTAAAATAGGCAAAAGACTCAATCATCAATCAGAAATTATATTTGAGATAAAATATGTATAGTACCGCAGGGATTCATTCTGTTTCCCAGACTAATGTCTGAACCCCATAGAGTTCCCAAGTAAATGCTTCAGGGGCTGTGGGGCTTATCAATACTTTATTAACAAGTCTGTTTTGAGGAAATATACTTGGAAGGTCGATGCCAGGTTGACCAAACTGAAAGACAACAGAATCTACTGATTAATGGTTTCTATATCCAAAAGTCTGGATATTTGTTTTTATCAAAGCAGTGGCAGAAAATAAATGGAATTTATAGTATGCTCTGTATATGGGGATGGGGTCTTTGGGAATATTTGGGAATTTTTGATGATAAGTTGTAATCTTTATAACTTATGTTAGATAGGCATAACAAAGATCATTACCGAACAGAATGTTGAAAAGAACAAGACAACACAACTGGTACCAGAGTAATAATTATCATAATAATCTGATGGATTTATGTGATATGATCCAGAAGCTCATGTTTCATATGCAAGACTGGGTACATGACCATGACCTTCTAGAAGAGGTAGAAGCCAAAGATACTGTAACACACAACACATAATGAAAGGAAGAAAACAAGGTGAACTGAGTCACACTTTTGTGGCTTAGCTCTAATGTACAGCTGGAAAATATCACACACAACTGATATCATATGGTCAGGAATTTAAATGGCATTTCATAGTGGCAGATGCATGCTAAAGATTTAGTCTGGAATCTTGGTCTCTGGCATTGCAAGTCCATTATATTGGTTGATTCTTGTGTACTGTTTAAGCTTTGTGAAAGCAGATTCGAGGAGCAATGAAGGCGTCTTGCTCCAGACTCCAGGTGTGCATTTCTACAGTCCTCCAAACCCATTGCCAATGACAAGCTGTGCCCTGGTTCTGTAACCAGAAGAGAGAAGAACCATAAAGCAGCCTGAGATTTACAATACTGTTTGATCACAAACAGCTAAATATAAACTGTTTTTAACCAAGGTTACTATTGTCTATTCCATAATATAAAAACAGGAACATGAAGGTGAAAGCTCACTTGCCCAATACTCTTGATGGGAACTCTAGTATGACACTTTCAGTGGGGATTCCCCAGTGATTTCTGTTGGATAAGTTTAAGTGCCCCTTTGGATCATATTTTTAATATTCTTACTTGTTCTTTTATTTGAAAACCTCACCCGAGGAAATGTTCTGCTCCATGTAACACTCTAAATCAGGAAACCCTGCTGGCTGCCCCAGAGGGGCTTATAGTTATTTCTACTGGGTGTTTATAGACCCATGACTTGATGATGTCATCTTTTGCTTGCTCTCTTGATTAGGTCATTCAAGTATTTCTGTTGGATGATGATATTTTGCCACCTGTTATTTCTATTTACCACCTGGTACTTACTTTACTATTTGTTCTTTGACTTTTGCTTGCTATATATTTGACAAACTCATTCACTCAAAATTGAAAGCCTGGCTATCATAGATCATTCTCTGGTCTGTACAGAACACATGTACACTCCAGAGCCACTCTCTTGTCCAGTGAGAAGCTTTGTTTCTGTATATTGGATCATCTAGATATTATTTAAACAGAACTAGGAATACCTTTCATTGTGAAGTCCACTCAACAATAGGCAGAATCCTACATCAGTCAGTAAACATAGCAAATCACATTCCCCTCAGTCTGATAGGAAAAACATATAATGGCAGCTGAAAGAACTTCAATGGGAACTACTGTAGAGCACTCCAAACACTCAGCAGAAAAGAATGGAGTCAACAAATTATTTATGTTTGAGTGTCAGTGATGGAATATCCAGTCCTACACATGTATAAACCCTATTACCCCACATTCACTATTCTCATTTTTCCCTTTATTTCCTCTGAAGCCAAAAGGAAACCTATGATTTTTTTGTCTACTCTTCAGGACAGTCAATCATAGTTAATCTAGAATTTATGCTTCTGGAAAGGACCTCTCAACAGTGTCTCCACATGATAAGAAAGGACCAAGCACAGAGATAAAGGCATTCTTCACCAGAGATGCTGGAGAGACAGAAACTGTGAGAGCAGTTATAGGTCCCATCAGGGTTATTAGTCATGTTAACCACTCAATGGGGCTGCATAGTCATGATGT
This sequence comes from Cricetulus griseus, assembly GCF_003668045.3. Classification (NCBI taxonomy): domain Eukaryota; kingdom Metazoa; phylum Chordata; class Mammalia; order Rodentia; family Cricetidae; genus Cricetulus; species Cricetulus griseus. The sequence goes on from NW_023276806.1 coordinate 23,210,505, forward strand.
AATAGGCAGTTGTGCACATGAAGTAAGTGGGAACCCAGTTAAACCATCATTTTCACACAAGGGCAAACATCCAGAAAGTACAGAACATCTAGGAAACCTCTACCAGTAGACAAAGAATTCAGGAGACTCCGGTAGATGATTCATTGACCACCCCCAGTGTGTGTGTGTGTGTGTGTGTGTGTGTGTGTGTGTGTGTGTGTGTACCATTTTTCTTCAGCACCTAAACAGAACATACAATGAGACACTGCAACAGTTAACATTATCAGGGTAGGAGCCCAGGGTAGCTATCTGATGACATTTTGGTTTTGTTTCTTGAGATACAAATGGTGTGGGCCAAGATTCACATTGTCCTGGTGTGACCATCAGTCAACCTTATCAGAATCTCCTTGCCACCAATGCCCCCATGATCTGCGATGAATCAAAATCCAAGGACCACTGTCCAGATTTACTTTCTGTTGCTGTGATTAACACCATGATCAAATATGATTTGGAGAGGAAAGTGTTGATTCATCCATCATACACTATCAAGTATGACTTCATCACTGAGGGAAATTGAAGTAAGATTTAGAGGCAGAAACTGAAGCAGAAACATGGAGGAATTCTGCTTAGTGGCTTGTTCCCTTTGGTTTGCTCTGTCGGCTTTCTTATACTACTCAGAACCCCTTGCTCAGTAATGGTAGTACCCACAATGGGCTGAATCCTCCCACATCAACTATTAATCAAGAAAATGCCCTTATAGACTTGTCCAAAGGCCAGTTGAGATTCCCTCTTGTCAAGTGACTCTAGTTTGTGTCAATTTGAGAAAAACTAACCAAGGCAACTGCTATGCACCCCAAGCATTATACAACAACAATGCACAAAATCCCTTCAAATCCTGCTAAAACTTCATGAAGACTAACACTGCTATGTTTTTACGCATACCTATCTCTATATGAATACCAACAAAGTCTCTATAGCAAGACTAGTAGTGATTGACTGCTGGCCTCTTATCAGGGTATCATGAGCTCCCCTTGGCCACATGTTCATTTGTGGAGCAGTTTGACTACAAAATGCTTCTCTTCACAAAAGGAAATTGTAAATACGTTTGGGGGTTTTAGGGGCTTCACCCTTGGTGACTAGGGCCTGCCTTGCTAGGTCTGGGTGTCCTGAAGACCTAACACCTCAGGAGACAACACAAATATGGCAATATTCTATTGTGTGTTCTCATACTCTGGATAGGTGTCCATACTCTGCTGTCTGTGGCACACTTAACTAGAGCAGCTATGGTTAATACTGTAGCCGATTCAAGCTAGAACAACCAGACTCATAAAACACCTTGGCAAGTGCTCCAGACTAATTCCTAGTTGAACAAGGAGGAGTTTGTCTCAGCTAACATGCCCGATTCTGTGAGTATCAATAATACTGAGGTTACTAATGAGAATATTTAACACTAAAGTGTGAGGCCACAAAAAACCAAAACAAAAACCAAAACAGCTAAGCTCTCCCTACTTAAGAGCCTAAAATGGGTTCCTTTATTTATTTGACAGTAAAACCTCTATAAGATATTTAAAAAAAACCTTTGTCTCTACCTGAAATTATAGCTTTTGATTTTTATATATTTATGTATGCCTATGTGTGTTAAATATCTAAACTATAAAAATAAATGATTCCTTTTTATACTTTCTTTTTATTGTTATTCATGGCTGTTTTACCTAGTATACCAGGTTTACGTTGCATTCTCCATTATCCCACTTTATTCAAGTAAATCGTACCCTTTTACTAATGACTTTTTAAGGCTAATTTAGTTTTGTTTACATGTGTGAGTGTTTCCTTGAATGTGTGTTCATATACCTCATGGTGCTGGGTGCCTGTGGAGGTCAGAAGAGGGTTTAGAATCCCCTGGGACTGGAATGATGGATGGTGTTGAGCCATGCAGATTTGGAAACTGAATCCAGGTCCTCTGCAAGAGCGGTCTGTGCTTTTAATCACTGGAATATCTTTCTAATTAATTTTTTATTCTTATATAACCTGTATTAAGAACATTTACACAAAAATCATTTCACTTTAGGATCTAATAAATGATGTCTGTGATATTCTTGTCTACAAGAACTTTTCCAATTTGTCTCCCTGCCCCCTGCAGGCCTTTGTTGCATTTTAAATTAGACTTGTAAATTAGAGACCAGTCTAACTTCTCTAGTCTGTCAGTAACCAATTACATCTTGATTATCCAAACATCTGTTGCATAATAAAATGACCCTGCAGACTAGGAGCCATCTATTTCTGTAAAGCGCTTACCACTCAAAGATGGGGGCCTGAATTGTATTACTGGCAGCCATGTAGAAAGCTAGGTATTTTAGTATGTGCCTGGAATGTGCTAGCACTGGGGAGGCAGATACAGAAAAATCCCTGTATCCCACTAGACAAGAAGTTTGAATTGGGGAGCAACAGATTGAGTGAAAGACCCTGAATCAAAAAGTAAGATGAAGAGGACTAGAAGAAGATACCCAACATCAACCTTTGCATGCACATGTATAAATACACACACACACACACACACACACACACACACACACACACACACACACACAGGTGGGGGGAAATGATCCCAAGTCTGTATGTGAGGACGGAGGGTTCTGAACTCCTTTCAGATGATCTCATTAAACTATGAGAAGAAGTTGACACAAGCCTAGAGACATCCAGGAAAAGAAAATGGTTGAGGAATTTGAGGGATTGTGTCTATCAGATTGGGCTGTGGTACATCTATTGGATGTTTGTGTAATTGCTAATTGATGTCCAACCAATGTGAGCAATACAGGCAGGTGGACCTAGGCTATATAAGATGGTAAGTAGTGAGAGCCTGGAAATGATCTGGTGAGCAGCATTCCCTGTGATCCCTGCTTTAGTTCCTGCCTCATTTTCCTGACTGGAGCTCCTGTCCTGGATTCTCTTGATGATGCGTTTGTCAATTAACTCTTTCTTCCCCAAGTTGATTTTGGTCAGTTTTTGTCATATTGACAGAAACCAAACTAGGACTGATGTGGTGCTGTTTCTCTCTTCGTGCAGTAGGAATGTGCTCCACGTGTGTGTGTGTGTGTGTGTGTGTGTGTGTGTGTGTGTGTGTGTGTGTATAGGAATGTACATTCATGCATTCATGTGTGTGTCCATATATGTGCAGAGGCCAGATGTTTACATCAGGTATTTTCTTCAATTGCTCACCACATTTTTTTATTTTTATTTATTGGAAGACAAGGTCTCTTTCATTGAAGCTGAAGTAGGCTGCTAAGTCAATGATCTCCAGGGATCCAGTCTCCATCCTGCCCAGGACTGAGACTGCAAACATGTGCTACAGTGCCCAGATTTTCCATGGGTGCTGGAGCTATAGACTCAGATCCTCCTACTTGCATTGCCAGCAGTTTACAGCAGAACCATCTCCCTAGCTCCCAGACAGGTTTGTCAGAGCTATGCCTGGTTGAGTGTCTCTTCTGTTTCACGTGGTATCTATTTCTTTAAAACTAAAAATGACTGTATGGGCGTGCTCCATTCTTTAGCTGGGATGCAGTGAATAAATGGAAATGTAAGGAGTCTCTTAATTCCCATGGCCTGTCCAGATGGCTGTACTTCTGTAGATAGCAGTAAGTTCAGGTTCCACAGGAGAATTACAAGAGAAAAACCTTAATGTCTAAAGTCTTTGTCAAACTCTGCTTTGTGTGGGGCTTCTATATGTCCCAGTGGTTAAACTTAGTCTAACATGAATTTTCAAGGAATTCGCAGGCAAATTGATGGAACTAGAAGAAACCATTCTGAGCAAGGTAACCCAGTCACAAAAAGAAACATGGTATGTACTCATATATGGATTTTAGACATAGAGCAAAGAATTACCAGCCTACAATCCACACTGCTAGAGAAGCTAGGAATCAAGGAGGACTCTAAGAGAGACATACATGGTCCCCCGGGGAAGAGGAAAGAGACAAGATCTCCTGAGAAAATTGGGAGCATGGGAGGAGGGGAGAGGGAGCTAGGAAAATGAGAAGGGGAGAAGAGGAGGGGTGAGGAGAACATGAGGGAGCAGAAAGGTTGAATCGGGGGAAGAATAGAGGAAAGCAAGATGAGACATACCGTTATACAGGGAGACATTATAGGCTTAAAGAGAAATCAGGCACTAGGGAAATGTCTGGAGATCTACAAAGATGACACCAGCTAACAATCTAAGAAACAGAGGAGAGGCCACCTTAAATGACCTCCCCTGATAATGAGATTGATGACTAAATTATATGCCATTCAATAGCCTTCATCCAGCAGCTTGTGGATGTAGAAGCAGACACCCACAACTAATCACTGAACTGAACTGGAATCCAGTTGCAGAGAAGGAGGACTGATGAGCAAAGGGGTCCAGACCAGGCTGGTGAAACCCACAGAAACAGCTGACCTGAACAACGGGGAGCTCTTGGTCCCCAGACTGATAGCTGAGATACCAGCATGGGACTGATCTAGACCCCAGGAACATGGGTTTCATTGAGGAGACCTTGGAAATCTATGGGGCCTCTTGTAGTTGATCAGTACTTATCCCTAGCATAGGTGTGGACTTTGGGAGCCCATCCCACATGAAGGGATACTCCCTGAGCCAAGACTCATGAGAGTGGGACTTGGCCCTATTCCAAAGGATATGACAGACTCTGAAGACCCCCCCATGGAAGGCCTCACCCTCCCTGGGGGTATGAAATAGGTAGGGTGTTAGTTGGGGGAGCATGGGAGGAGGGGATGGAGAGGGAACTTGGATTGACATGTAAAACAATCTTGTGTCTAATTCAAATTTAAAAAATAGAGGAAAAAACACGAATTTTCCTTGATCTAAAGCACTGTGGTCTAAAAGTCACCTTTCCCCTACATTCTTCTACAACCCAGCTTACAACATATATATGAGCAAGTTCATTTGACTACACACATCTGTGAGGGGCATCATCCTGTGTTCATAGTAGTTCTGAAATCCAGCACGATTGGTATTTTGAGTTCTTCTTCTTCTGACATATAAAAGAAAGTCTACTGTCATATCAAAGGAAATCTGTAATGTGAACTCAACAAAATTTCCAAGCATTTCAGTATACAGCCCTATGTAAATGGCTACAGGACAATTTGGGTAAAGGTCTAAAGGAATCCTGTCCATGAACACCTCATGTGAAAGAGCTGCTTCTTTCTGCTATGAATCTTCTGACGTTTGGTGGATCCAGACCTTGAAAATAGCTCAAATTCAAATGTGATTTCCACGGAGCATCACAGAGCATACATGGAGTGTACAGGCGGAGCATCTGCAGCTTGAACTGTCCCTCTGGCAGCTGTCTAGCTCTCTTGTGTCAAGGACTGTGTGTGTGTTCAGTTGCAGTTCTCCAGAGCTACCTCAACATGAGGCCTCCTTTGCTACCCTGTCAACCTTGGTGCTAGTTGCAACTATCCCCATTTTGTTTCTTTTGTTTTAAGTTTGGGTTGATTACTTTGGGATCGCACTCACGTTGATGTCTGGGATCCCTGTTATGAGAAGTCCTGGCTTGTAGATTGCCTAAGCTTCTGAATTCTGATTGTCCTCTCACTATTATATGCATTATCACACTGATAAGCAGGGCATCTGGACTTCCTGAAGTAATATATTTTTTAAAATGTCTTTTCTATTCAAAGAGATTTAACTTGGTAGGTCTCACTGCATCTAATAGTATGCCTTGAGATCATTTAAGACTACCACTTAATCTGCTATACTACTGTGGTGACTAGTTTTATGTCATCTTGACACAAGCTATAGCCATGTGAGAGAGGGAACCTCGGCTAAGAAAAATGCCTCAATAAGATCAGGCTATAGGCAGGCCAACAGAGCATTTGATTCATCAGTGATTAATGTGGAAGGGCTTAGCCCATTGTAGATTATGCTGTTCCTGGTCTGGTACTCCAGTGCTCTATGAGAGAGAGGGCTGAGCAAGCGAGGAAGAAGCCTTCCTCTATGGCCTCTGCATCAGCTCCTGCCTCTGGAAACCTTCCTTGCTTGAGTTCCTGTCCTTACTTCATTCAGTAATAGACTATGACACAAAATTGTAAGTCAAATGAACCTTTTTGTTCCCAAATTGTTTTACGTCTTAGTGTTTCATCATAGCAATACTAATCCTAAGACATTTACTGTGTACTCAGCCTGTTGAAGATAAACCTGCCTTTAAGAAACCAATGTAACCAACTTTACATGATGTGGATTTCGCATGTGCTTCTTACAACCTAAGCCAATGCATAACTTTAACCTTAAGTTATGTTCTCGCTCATGCTCCTGACACAGAATTATATATGTATGTGTATGTGCTATGGCAATCTTTTCCTGAAAGCAGCCAACGTGTTGGAAGTAAACTTTAAAAATATCTACCATAAATGTTGCAAACATGGATATATATTGCTAATATCTCTCTGCTGCTAATGTCTTTCTTCAGTACTGAGTTCTAACTGTGGGCCATTTGGGATCAGCAAAATTTCTTTCCTTGTAAAACTCTATTGAAGTTCTTTGTAAGAATCTCTCATTCTTTCCCATGCTATGTTTTCTGTGTTGAGCTCAGCCCTTTGTTATGGATGGGCAGAGGGACAGGCATAACTAATAGGGCACAGATTCAAATTTAACAACAGAAAGTACAGACAGGCTAGTGACCACAGACGACAGAGAGACTAAAGATAGAGGGAGAGAAATAGAAAATTCGAATTTGGGATCATTCTTGCTCAAATTAATACAAAAGAAAGATTCTGTGTTTCCTTTCCTTAATGCAACATCTACAAACCTTTTGAAGTTATCTTTAAATGATGCAGCCTGCCCTAAAACACACTTGCCTCATAATTTCCATCTTCTACCATGTATCTTATCCAAGCTCATCTCAAATTTCTTTCTTTCTTTCTTTCTTTCTTTCTTTCTTTCTTTCTTTCTTCTTCTTCTTCTTCTTCTTCTTCTTCTTCTTCTTCTTCTTCTTCTTCTTCTTCTTCTTCTTTTCTGTTTTTTGAGACAGGTTTCTCTGTGTAGCTTTGGAGCCTATTCTGGCACTCTCTCTGGAGACCAGGCTGGCCTCGAAATCACTGAGATCTGTCTGCCTCTGCCTCCCAAGTGCTGGGATTAAAGCCATGCGCAGGCAACACCTGGCTCAAATTTCTATCTTATTAACCTCCAAGTCACTGTAACAGTACTGCTTTGTATAAAAAGGAACATCAACTTTTCTAGGCTCCAGGTTAGTACCTCCTACCCAATATGTTACGCCTGTCTTCATCTCCAGTTGGGAAAAGCCATTGGAAAGTGACTGCTTGGACAAATTGTCTGTTGTCCAACTTTTTGTTTCTCTTAATTTGAGCTATTTCCTTCAGAACATATTCCCACTTGATGCTTTTTCAGAGCTTATGGGCAAATGCTGACTAGGTTTTTCTGCTTCTCTGATTTATGGAACTATTTCCTTTGGGAGAGCTGACTGTCATTGACTGGCCAATAGAGCCTAGGAGGGATTGGACATTAGGAGGAAAATTATGTATTTTTGTGTAAGGTATAAGTTTATGCTTTGATGTCAAGCAAGAGGGAAGGAAAGTTCTAGCATTTAATAAGAAGTGATCACAGAGAGTTTGGAAGAATCTAGAGACTAAAATTTTTCATGCACCCACATCTAGAGTATAGAGATTACCGTCCTAGCTTTGGGGATCCAATACAAGCTTAGTTTTCAAGTTCTCATGGCTGGGCTTTGAACATGCTTTGTGAATGGGTTGAAGACTGAATGAGAATCGAGAATAGTTGAAGGTATAGCCCTTGTATTTAACCTTCTCTGACTTCCATCTATGAGAAATTAAAAACTATTCATTCTGTATACACTGCCAGTTATTCCTTTTTCTTTATACACTGGTATTATACTGACTATTAATCTCCTTTGGCCATCAGTCTATTCCTTTCCACCGATACACAATTCCAATTCATGATGGAGGAAAACAATCCACTCAACTGAACCTACCCACCAAGAGCTATTAATGCCATGGATGATGTCTGGGGGTCCAGCTAACTGCAATGGCATCCATCTTGATATTATTAGAGGGTACCTTCTAGGAACACTGCTGGGACCAAACACTGTAAGTTCTCTGTGAAACAGATTCTGAACTTTTCTTCATGGGGGTTTGTTGAGAAATGTCCTCAGATATAATAAATGTGAGGTTGAGGGAAGAATGATTAAGTAAAATGAACAAAGAGGTATGGGAAGCAGAGGACTTGGGCAACTTTTTGGTAGGGTTCTTGAACCACATGGCCTGTCACATGTATCTCACTTAGACAAATGTGCCCTGACATTTACAGTCCTTGGATGTGAGTTACCTTGCAGGATAGATGAGTGAAGAATTAGGCAGCTGTGCATGGGTCACTGTAACCATCATGACCTGCAGAATTTTGTTCCAAGAGAGGAAAAAAGTCTATTCAGCATGACTTATAGCTGCTGTTGGTTCAAACTTAGAGAGGCTGATCTTGAGTAGTAGAGCACATTTAAGCATCATACAATTTGGTGAAAAAAATTACACAGTGATAATTAATTCAATGCCATATGTACAACAAAGCTTAAAATGTGACTTTATCCAGAGCTCTTTGTAATGTGCACCTGGCATTTTCCATAAAGATGAGTTCTATAGACTGAAAAAAACAAGCTCATGATGAGGGTCTAGGGGAGAATCTGGTATGGTCTTGGCAACACAGATAGTGCAAAGGCCATCAAGCTATAAGCCACATCTGCTCCCAGCCTTTGTGTGGAAAACAGGTTATATGCCTCTTCCTTTGAGGAGTCAACCAGCGTGTTTAACATCCCTGGTTCATTTAGTGCTTACCTGTGATCTTTGGGACCCTGAACCTCCTCCATACTGCTTTTGACCAGAGCAATTCCTGTAGAGAAACGTCTATGAGTTGTCTCTAATCAGTGTCTGTGCTTGCTAGGATTTAGTCAGTTGCAGGAAGCAACTCACAGTGTGGCACCACAGCTTGTACTATTTCAGCCAGTCTCCCTAATCTGGTCTTGGTTTTTCTAGCTGTATCTTATATATGACACTTAAATTTTAATCTTTAATTACATTTTTATGTCTATGTTTCTGTGTATGTTTGTTCTGAGTTCATGTGCTGTGTTAAAGTAAATATAAAAGAGGACAAATTGGAGCTGGCACTCTACTTCTGTCATGTGATACTTGCAGATCACACTGAGGTCATTAGGCTTGGTGGCAAGCATCACTGGCTCCCCCATCATTGATTTTGTATTAATTTTAATTCTTTTTCCTTTTATTTTGGGTGTGTGAAACTTTATGTGTGTGTGTGTGCACAAGCGTATGTGAGTTTCATTTGGTAAAGCAGGAGGTTGGTGTCGGAATCATCTTCATGCCCTATCTACCTTAGTTACCGAGGCAGTCTCAACCAAACCCAGAGCCCAACAGTATGTCTAATCTCATTAGGTACCTTGCTCTGGAATCCTGCCTCTTCTTTCTGAGGCTGGAATTACAGAACAGCAGTCAGGCTAACGGATTTGGGCTTCTGGGGATTTGGGTCCTCATATCGTTTGGCAAATACTTTTGCTACTGAGCCATCTCCCTAACCTCTGGCATCCATTTTTAATCAACCCAGACCTCTTCTCTCTTTCTAAGAATAGCAATCACATTGTGTTTAAAATTTTTCTTCCCATGTTGAGCTTTGAATTTTTGGTCCAATAATAACTAATAAGACAAATCTGTGTACTTCACTTCCCCAGATGAAAAGATTGGTTCTATAGTCAGCCTAGGTCACTGAATGCCTTTCTGTATCAAGCTTTTAAAATTATTTTTGAAAGTGTGATATAATTACATTGTTTCCTTCTGTTTTCCTCTCCCCTAACTGTCCTATATACTCCTTGCTCTCTTTCAAATTCATGGCTTATTTTTTTCGTTGATTATTGTTGCTCATATGCATTTCTAAATACAAAAATATGTCCTGCTCAGTCTGTATAGCATTACTCACATGTATACGCTTTCAAGACTGAACAGTGTGCTCTTTCCAGGGAAGACCATTCCTCCTGCTCTCAGCATTCCTTGGTTGCCTGTAGTTCCTTTCTTAGGGTTAAAGCCTTGTGACACCCCCTACCCTCCAACCCCCACCACCACCCCAGTGCGCAGGCTTTCATATTAGTATGTCTATGGCTGCTGTTTTGGTTTAGCAGTTTAGCTCAGGTTTAGGCAACCATGTTGGTGAAATTTCACAACTGTAGGTTCTGATATTCTAAGAGATGATATCACAGCTAAATCCCTCTTCTTTGGCTCATAGAATCTTTTCATTCTCCTCCTTCACAATGATCCCAGGGCCTTAGGTGTGGAAGTGGTCTTTAGCTGTATTATTTGGGACTGGAGCTCCACGACTCTGCATTTTGATTGCCTGTGGTTTTTGTAAGAGTTTTACTAAGACATAGTTTACATATCATAAAATTAATTCTGAAATGGATATTAATATATGCTTAGGGTTTTACAATCATCATTTTTCTCTACTTGATGAAATTTCCATTACCCTCTCCCCAAAGAAATCTTCACTCACAGATTGCTCTCCATGCATCCTTTAATTCACAGCCCTTGATAATCACTCATCTGCTTTTTGTCTTTAAAAATTTGCCCAGAGAGGACATTTCATGCAAATGGAATCATGCAATGCCCAGCCTGTAAGACTATCTTCTTTAACTGGTATTGTGTTTCATGCTGGAGAGTGTCTCCTTACTTTTGTTTTTAAAGAAAGGGTTTTAGGACAGACTGAACTTCAGCTCTCAATCCTCCTGATTCAGTCTCAGGAGGTTTGTTATTGCTTGCCAATATTGCTTTTAATCTTTCCCAAAAATTTGTCAGTAGTAAAGAAATGTACCAAAATTCATATGAACTATTTTCATTGGCACCCACAGATTTAAATACCAAGAAACACAGTTTTTGAAGTGCCTCCTACTCACACTTCCAGACATCAAATTCATCCTACCCTTCCTTTCTGCTCTATCTTGTATTTACTCTGTCTTCACTCTTTTACCATCATTTCCCAGACTCAAGTTTGTATGTCTATTCAAGCTACCATGTAGGAGGCACACACATGTATGACTTAAACCCTTATTTAGTCTTCAATACAATTTAAACTTTTCTTTTTCCTATGTGTTTGGCTTAGACCCATTAAGAAATTGGCCTTATGTGATGTATTCTCTTTTCTTTAAGAGAACTTCAAAAACAATATTTGTTTCACTAATGATGGCCTGAGTTTCTCAATATTTCTCAAGGACTCAGGGCCCATGAACTCTACTTTAGGTTTGCAACAGAATGTAGAACCTAAGAAATTGAGAGCTTGCTATGTTTGAGTGTAAGCCCTGGGCATAATGTGTTGGCAGTTTGTTCTCCAGTGTGGGGATATCAAGAGGCAGGATCTTTGAAGGGCCTGTTGCCAGGTTCTTAGGTCACTGGGCCATTTCCTACTAATGCACTGGTGACATTTTCCTGGTCTCTCCCGGGTCTCTTGTTCTGTCTGTCTTGGCATATAATCTCTTTTTTTTTCCATGTAAATTCCACCACAGTGTGATTGTTCTTAATGACATTCAGCAAGGTGTGCCCTGGCCATAGCTGGACCTGTGCTAGTTGGACTTTGACCCTCCAAAACTACATAGCAAACCTTATGCCAAATAAAAACTGAGGAATAAAGAGCCCTCTATCCTGTAATCTCACAGATGGTTCACTAGGGCAGTGTGGGCCCTTCATGAGTGCCCTCTTCAAAACCATGAACTGTCATCTTCGAAACCATGAATTGGTGTCACACACTTGGTTCCTCTTATGACAGTGAATGTGTAAGACTTAGCAAAGAAACAATCATAAGGACTACAGGAGATGCTATGTTGTTACCATTAGCTTTATGCTCCAAACACTTCTGCTATTTGCTTTTGGAAAATGGAATTTCAAAAGCTTAATGACAATTTTTACAATTAAAATTTTACTTTTGCCACATGCCTCCTTGTTTGTAGCTCTTTAGAGAAGTATTCATGGGACCACATGCTGTTTCTTCTTAGAATGAGTGGCTCTTCTTGACTAAAATAACTAAGATAAGTCACATAGCCTGGACTTAACCTCAAAGCAAAGCCTGTATTTTCTTCCCTAAATAGTTAACAGGTTACTTAGCATCCTATTGTACTGTGTGGTAGATGCTGAATATATTCTCTTGTATGCTCTCTTCCTTCCTTCTCTCTTTTCTATTTTGGATACTTTTAATCTCAGAGCAAAATAAAATAAACAACAAAAACCACAATACAGAATATCTATCCCTGCTATTCTGTGGGAGGAGATTTTCCTGCCTGAAGGCATGAGAAGAGAACAGAAGGGATTCTCTAGACATGAGCAGATCCAGGTAGGTTAGGACCAGTCAAAGCTGCTGCAGGAGCCATGGGGAAACTATGCAGAAGGCAGGGGCTTTCTAGGGGTTCTCTTATTTATTCCATGCCAGAGGCATCCTTATCACCCTCAGTTGTGGTGGAAGGGCATGGGGAACAAAAGCACTGGGCTCCTCTACTGTCATCCCATCTTCATCAATACTCAGGCCTAGATTGATCAGGTGGCAGGTGTGGTTGTAGTTGATTTGGGGATCCTCAAGTGAGACCAGAGAAGAGCAGGGCAGTTTCAAACAGCAGCACCACCAGGTCCCTGACAGCTTTTTTATTTTTGTCTGCTTTAGCCATCTGATACAGGGGCTACACAATGGGATTGTCAGGATTGATCTCTAGGTGCTTTTTGGCCATCATGTAGCCCATTTGTAGAGTTGTCTTGAAGTACCTGGGACTTCATGATCCAATCCATGTTGACTGTCCAGCCATAGGTGCATGTTATATTTACACAGGGTGATGACGAACTACTGGAGATTGTCACCTTCTCACGCTTCTTACACAAGAAGTCTTTCATGAGTTTGCAGAGATTCTCAAACTTTGCCTTGCTCTCTCCATTCCATTCTCTTCCTCATACTCTATATCTCCATGTCCTCCTTAGTCACTGCTGTTGGATAATCTTTCAGTATGCTGTGAACATATATTCCTCTCATTAGTTAATAAAGGAACTTGTTTGTCCTACAGCAAGTCAGGATAAGGCCATTTGGGAAAACCAATCTGAAAATACAGAGAGGAGAAGGGCAGAGTCAGAGAGAGGTGTGAACCAGCCTCCAGGAAAGCAAGATGTGCTAGAGAACAGGTAAAGCCATACAGCTACAAGGCAAAATGTAGATTAATAAAAAATGAGTTAATTTAAGTTGTAAGAGCTAGTTCTTAATAATCCTGAACTATAGGCCAAACTTTCTGTAATTAATACAAGCTTTTGTGTGATTATTTGGGAGGTGGAAGCAGGGACGAAAGAAAAGCTCCACTTATGTTTACAAGTCACCAAGACCAGGCTCTTTCTATAAAACACCCTGAGTTACTGCACACAGTACTAGTCAGTAGGCTCAGTCATATACACCACCTCAAAGCCCTGCTTCTGCACATACTCTACAAAGGCAGCATTGACCACCTACCTGCTCTTTGCTCTCACTGGTGATACAGTAGATGGATTTCTGTGTCTCTTTCACTTGAGACATATACTCTGATAGGGAGGTCATCTCATCTTCAGACTGAGAGGGGGTGATAGCAGAGGAGCTCAGAGAGGCACTAACAGTTCATGGTCTTCATGGATTCAAAGCTTTACATTCTTTTTTCTCCTTTTTTATTTAAATTAGAAACAAGTTTGTTTTACATGTCAATCCCAGTTCCCTCTCCCTCCCCTCCTTCCCTGACTCCCACAGACCCCCTATGCCACCCCCTTTCTGCTCCCCAGGGAGGTTAAGGCCTTCCATGGGGGATCTTCAAAGTCTGTCACATCATTTGGAGCAGGGTCTAGGCCCTTCCCCATGTGTCTAGACTGAGAGAGTATCCCTCTATGTGGAATGGGCTCCCAAAGTCCATTTGTGTACTGGGGTGAATACTGATTCACGACCAGAGGCCCCACAGATTGCCCAGACCTCCTAGCTGACACCCATGTTCAGGGGTTCTGGATCAGTCCTATGCTGGTTTCCCAGCTATCAGTCTGGGGTACATGAGCTCTTCCTTGTTCAGGACCAAAGCTTTAAATTCTTGGACAATGCCTCATAAAATGTCTTGTAGTTCTCTTTGTCTTCAGCCAGCTCAGAGAAGAGCTCAAGGCACTTCTTCACAGTGCTTTTGTAGATGGCTTTCAGGATCTTGCTCTGCTGGAGAACTTCTTGGGAGATGTTCAGGGACAAATCCTTGAAGTCAACCATGTCATGGATAAAGTTGAGGTGCTCAGGTATCAGCTCATCACAGCTGCCCATGATGAATGAACACATGATGGACATACAGTTTGATGTTGTTCTTCATGGTCTCTAAAAGGTAAAAGGGAGCTTGCCAAGGAATAAAGAGCAATGCTCTGAACTCCACCTGACCTTCTACAGAGAAGTGCTTGACTGCCAAATGGTCTTCCCAATCATTGGTGAGGCTCTTATAGAATTCCCCATATTCCTCTTGAGTGATGTGAACAGGATTTTTGTTAGCAATGGCTTATTCTTCTTATTCAACTCTTCCTGATCAATGTATTTATCCTTAATCATCTTCATTTTATTCTTTATTTTGCCACTGTCATCTTCTTTATCTGATCCCACATCTTCAGTCTTAGGCTTCTTGTCACCCTTAGCTTCCTCCTCTTTCTCACCATTGTCTTTCTCTGGCTCACCATCTCTGTTCTCATTCTCTCGTTCCTTCTCCAAATAGAGGGTAATGAGAAAGCCTATGAACTGTGAGTGATTCTTTACTACTTCCTTGACCCACTCCCTAAAGATTCTGTCTGGTCTTCTTTGAGGTGTAGGATCACTTTGGTACCCCAGCCAATGAGCTCATTGTAGTCTGCACAAACAATCCAGGATACACCAGCAGAAGACTTCCAGGCTTACTACTCATCTTCATTGTGCTTTGTGACCACAACCACTTTCTCTGCCTCTAGGTAGGCTGAATAGAATCCAACACCAAAATGTACAATCATGGAGATGTCTTCACCAACCTGGAGAACCTCCATATACATTTTTGTACCAGACAGTGGTTCTCAATTTATTTATGAAGTCAGCTTTGACCATGCCAATGTCTGTGTGTACCTAAGTCACCATGTGCTCTTCACAAGTGTCTAACTTGGAAGAGTCTGTTAGGTTCTCATAGCTAATCTTGTCCCAATCATCAGAAGCATTAGAGATCAACTCCTGAGGAAAATTTTCCTTGTTTGAATAGAGTATTGGTGATACAGGACTTGAGCTGGTGCACTTCCTTGGGCATCTTGATGGGAAAGCCAAACAGTAGTATAGAACAGGGTGGACCCACACATCAAGCATTGCTCTCTTCCTTTTCTTGGTTCACGTTAAGGGTCAGGGTCACAGTTCTAGGAAGTCCTCCCCCCCAGCACACACATAATCATAGTTGATTACACCACTGCCTAAAGCACCTTATCTTCCCTTTGCTTCCTGTTGAGGCTCTTGCCCAGCCACTTCTCCTTATTCTATCTCAATTTCAGTATTTGTTTACTCTTGATCATTTATAATACAATCTCCTTTGGTGATCCTATTACATGCAAGATAACACCATATAATCATTTAATAATTTTTTCTATAAAATTCTCTACAAAATCTTAGAGTGCATAGAAGGAAACTTTTTTGCAAGTAACAGATGTATCTTTTCATTCCTGTGTTCCCAGGACCTAGTACAATGCCTCATCCATAGGATGAATTCTTTTAAAATTAATTTGTAAATAATGAAAACAGTGTTCTGATTATTGGTCTTATAAAGGACTGAAGCTAATATATTCCAATAGCAAGAAACCCATTGGCATTTCCTTGTCAGACAATATACTTTTCAAAGGGAGAGGGGGCAAAGGAGGTGACTTTTATTAAAATGTACTTGACACTGAGAAATGAAAACAAAGTAAAGGAAGTTTACCTGAAGTATATTTTCATAAATTCATGAGAAAGTCTGATTTATGGAAGGCTTAGACCCAGCCCGTGTGTGTGTGTGTGTGTGTGTGTGTGTGTGTGTGTGTGTGTGTGTGTGTGTTGGAAAATTCCTTCACTTTCCCAATACTTCCTGACCATCTAGTTTTGACCTAGAAAATAAGAAGGACAATGATGACCAGATGAATAATCTAATTTAAGGTTAAAAAAAAAAGGCAGACACATTCATGAAAAAGAAAGTTCTACAATTAATTCACAGCCAGGAAGATGTAAATGATTTCCCTTTTACAACAAGATGTTGCTTTAAGAAGGAACTGGGGCTGTTTTAAGTGCATGAAATCCACAAGTAGAAATAAACCCAACAGCATGAGCAAAAGCATCCATTCTGTAAAGGCACAGGGAATGAGCCATGGCGACTGCCACAGGGCTACACTGAACAGCTCCAGCCATCCAATCACTGTAACACCGTGTCAGTGTGAGGCCCTTGTAATCTCCAGAGATGGGGCGATGATACTGAGGCCTTCAATTTGCTGCTAGAAGAAAGAATTTGCTGCAAGGGAAGAAGTCAATGGATCCAAGCGTTTGATGTATTGAGAAACAAGGAACCAACTGTGGCCAGCACTTTTGTCATTCTGCAGGAGAGGTAAAAATCAGAAACTTGCGATTACACACTGCTGGTGGCATTCTAACTGAAAAGGTCTCTTGCTGTGAGAGTTACTAAGTGCCTCTTCCCTGAGAATACATGTGACCCAAGTGATAAGCCAACCTTTCAGGCACTTGTCTCTCTTTAAGGAGACAGTGTTGGGGAGGGGGGTACCAAGTTTGACTACTCAGAAATAAGACCAGAAGGAGTGAAAGCTTTCTTACTCTGTACTTACTAAACTTACTCTGTTTTTGCAAATGGGAAGGCAAAGTTAGAATAATGGTGAGACTTAGAACATGCATGGACACACACACACACACACACACACACACACACACACGTGTGTGTGTGTGTGTGTGTGTGTGTGTGTGTGTGTGTGCCCAAACACTCGAGCAGGCACGCACTCAGGCGAGCCTGTGTTGGAGGAGACGTGTGTAGCTTCAATAAAACAGTGATGGGGAATGTACTGTGTACGTTTATCTTATTGATTGCTAAATAAAATACTGTTAGGCCAATGAGACAGCAAGTTAGACGGGACTGGGAGTCAAAAAGGATTCTGGGAAATGTAGTAGAGAAGTGGTGATCCAGGCAGGAAGTGACATAGCAAGGAGACTCATATTTAAGAGAAGGAGACACAGGAAGGGTCCCTTTTCCACTTGCTCCTGCAGCAGCACAATGTGATCCACCGACAAGGAGGGACGCCAATAAGGCATCCGATAAGATAAGTCTTATAAAATATGTAGATTTATGATAATTAAGACTGAGCTAACAGATGAGGAATCCTAGTCATTGGCCAAGCAGCTCTGAACTTAATACAAGTTTCTGTGTATTCATTTGAGCCTAACTCGGGCAGGCGGCTGGCATAAAGCGCACACTTAGCTGTGTGGCTCGGGCAGCTTTTGGCGGACAGATTTATCATAACAAAACAGTGTCAAAAGTAGGATGAATTGTGAATGTACTCAATGTTATTTTTAAGTACAGACAGTTTTTTGAGGGGGGCCATGTCTCTATGGGAGGTGGACTGAAAACATGAACAGGTTTACAATACACTGGTCCTCCCTAGCTACAGTGTTTCTCTCTGGGCTCAATTGTCCACTGTCAATCATGGTATAGAAAATATCAAGAGGAAAATTTCAAGAAAAGGGAGAAAATGATTATGTAACTGTTACTATATTATTATAATTCTTCCATGTGAATACTAGTTAGTATTGTTAATTTTTTGCCAGTCTAATTTATCAATTTAACTAAGTATGGTTAAGAAGTAAATGACATAGTAGATATGAGATTTGCTACTATCAATGATTTCTAATAGAGGATTTAGAATTTATTCTCATGGATGAGAGGGAACATATATGACAGGCCATGATCTCTGCTCTTGGAGAGTTACAGTGTGTGTGCAGTTAGGAGAAAAGCTTGACTAAATGGGTCATTCCTGGAGCGACAGGTAAAAACAGCAAGTCCCAAAACTGTGTGGCTATGCAAAGGTGATGCAGATTTTAAAGAGAATAGAAAGGACTAGGGAAAATATCCTTCCTAACAAAGTTAGCAAAAAGAGCTGAACTTCATTACATGGGCAGAAAGATGCAAGTGTTCCACTGTGTGCACAATGGTGGGAATAAAGAGAGTGCCATATCCCAGTGCACTATATTATATCATATGGTATCTATAAGTCTTTATAAATGGCCTTCCATGATAGTCTAAGAAAGGAAGGAGAAGAAGTAGCAGGCTTTGGACTGAATTTCATTCCAGCTCTGCCCTTTAAAAGTTTTAAAACCCAAATTCTTCATTTGTTTACTAGGGTTAAAGCATTATTGTTTTGGGATCAAGTGCCATTAACATTGTTGAACTTTCACATAGTGATTAGCATATGGGATATTTTTAAATGATGATGTCATCATCAACAACCAAAATCAGAGCCATCATTAGCAGCCACAGAGATAAGACTTAGATTTGATTAAACCAGTAAGTTCTGCATTACATTACACATACATATACGCTTGCATTTGAAGAACCGGACACTTAGTTGTGAAGGAAAAGCTAGAGTTTCAAGTTGGTTGTTCAAGTCCCTGTTAGAAATACACATAGTAGCCAGTGTACCAGTGAAGATCATCTTCCCAGTGAACTCATTTAGGAAAACTTTTGTGGTGACTCTCTTATGAGATGCCCACACTGTCTTCCATACAACTGTCCTTTGCTTTTCTCTACCTCCTCCCAACACCATTGCTTAAATCTATATTCAACTTTCTCTTAGTATACCCCGTGCTTGCTTGCTCCCCTACAAATACTTATTTTTTTCTAAGAACAATATTTCTGAAAATGTTGATGGAAAAGTTGCGTCCCCTTCAACTCAAGCTCAACATTGCTGAAGTTTCTGGGTAAGCAATCCTTCATAGACAGTAACTAACTCACTTGTCAATATACTATTCCATTTCACTGGATTATATCATTGGCTTTATTGTTCCAAACTTGGAAACCTAACGTAAAATTATGAAATAGAAAAAAATCATAGTGCAAGACATAAATGTTTCTAATGCTTTCCAAAACTTCCTGACATTTTACTTAATGAGTTTTATCCAGCATGGGGAAAAGTTAATGATTTTCTGTGATACTTGATAATCATGGTATTCCAGAAACACTGTAGAAGAGAGCTTCTGTTTCTATATCTGTATCTATTCCTGAGTCAAGCAATTCCCTTCCTAGAAATCTACTTTTGGTCTCCTTTTGTTCCAGGAGGAAGGGGGAGCATAGCAGGGAAACCCAGAATAGGAGAAGAAAGGCCATGGGCGAGCTGCAGGTCACCTGAGTCTAAAGATAGTCTGGAAGAGGCCATATGATGAGAACTTAAGACAGCTCTCTGGAACCTATGCAAGAGCAAGCCCTAAGCAGTTTCACTTCCCCCCAGCAAAGCCTAGCCCTGGCCTTGTGGCCTGAGCCCTGGGGCTGCATTTCCGGAAACCTAGGGCCACAGTCCCCAGGGTGGGAAGCAAACTGCAGTGCCACGAACCAGAAGAGCTCAAAGTCTGCAGGGGAAGTTGCGAGCAGGGAGCCACTACGGCAGTTCTCAAGCCTCTGGCTCCAGCCGCCAGCAATGTTTCCTGTGGCTACCGGCACTAGGGGCAGCAGCCAGGACCTGCTCACTGCTGGCCCAGCGCCTCCAGGTGGGTGGCCTTGCGTTTGCCAGGGCTGTGGGTTGGAGGGTTCAAGATGACCCTGGGGCCCTGCTGAAGCTAAGGGCTACCAGTACGGTTTATTCCGGGGCCACCAAGATCAGGGCATCTTTAAACCAGGCTTCTCTGTTTTCCCCACCCCTGGACTCCTCCCTCAAGTGGGTGCCTGGCTGGAGGAGTCTGAAACCCAGAGGGTGGGGGTACACTTCCATTTCCAGCAGCTTCCAACACCTGCCCGTGCCGCTTCTTCAGAGCTAGAACTTTCCTGAGCACTCCCGGCAGTGTCTGGTCCTTTCTAAAATCATTTTACACATAGCCTTGAAGCTATATCTCATCCAGCATGTATTTACATGGAGGAAAAAGCCTCTTTTGTAACACCCCCTTGTCCATTCACCTGCCTCATGTCAATCTGTATAAAACCACCTCCCTGGAGCCGTGAACTCCTAACTGAGGAAAAGGAGTCACTTCGGTTGAACATGTCAGTGAGTGTGCACTTTCAAATGAATGTTAAGGTGGTTGCTTTGGGTTCCTTTTGGTTTTATTTTCAGATGCATTTGTGAGTCCTATAATAAGCACTAAAAGCTGTTAGCTTTGGCGAAGAAATTTTACTGGAATATCAATATTATAGGAAATGTTCCCAATGAGACATGTAGCAAGAAAATATAGCCTGAAATTCTTTTAATGTACCAAGCAGAATTAAATTTGCTCCTAGCCTTTTTTAGGTAGTATGATTATTGGCTTCAGTTGCTTTAGGGTATTATACACTTTTAATAAATGTGAACAGTTGCTTTTCAGTTACAATGGGAAATGGATTAGAATAGCAGAAGATGACCTGAGATGAGTTAGAGCCAGTGATGCAGGGTCACCGTGCCGTTTTAAGGCTGGACACTGACATCTTCAGTACTGTACAGCTTGAGGTCTGGGGCAAAGCAGCCTCTGCAAGCAAATGCACAGAAGTCATCACTCTTTTAGACTCTGAGCAAGTGACCACATTAGTAATTTTAGTTAGATAGAATATGCTGGAAGATGCCTTTTGTTTCACTGACACTCAAGTTAGTGATGGAGACAGTGATTATTGTGAGCAACATGCCGATACGAGGATACTTTTGTGTCCTGCTGAGTATTCTTGCTCCTCTGTGTCTAGTTTCTCTCTCGTCCATTTGTTGCTTCTCAGTAAAGTATTTAGCAGCTGCTTCAGTGACTTATTGTGGATGTGAAAGTTCCCAGCATTGCGTAGCCTTCTCGCGTTGACCCAATCCCACTCCATTTGCCCATGGAGCCTTCTAAGAAACCCTGTTTCCCTTTCGCTCGTCAAGTTTGTCTTTACACAGTTTTGTAAGTGTTCACAACGCATACAGAGCAGTCTCACCCTCCGCATCCCTACACCCCTCTCTATCCCACCCCCTCCCCGTAACTCTCACTTTCACGCTCACATCTATTGGCTTTATTTTGTGACCCCTGGATATTAAATTAACCAGGTCCCATGAAACAATGAGTTTGGAGGTATCCTTGGTGGCTGGTAGCTCATTAGTGGGTACCCAGTTCAAGGCAGAGATTCCCGGTCTCCCAGGAGGAGGGCCTCGCAGGCTCCTTTACTTTATGTCTTGTTTATTAAGTGGTGAGGTGGCTTTCACAGTGTAGAGTCGACTTTAGCTTAATGTGGTACAGGGGTCTCAGTTACCTCTTCTGTTACCTTTCTGAGAAAACAAACAAACAAATAAACAAAACAAAACAATACTGCTTCCCAAGGTCACACAAGCAGTAACTAACAGAAGGTCAACCAGTCATCACTCACGAGCCACCTTGTGTCCCCCTCACTGGGGCCGTGCAGCAATAAGTATGAAGAGGTTAATGTGTTTTGACACCCATGAAGACATGACTTGTAATGACCACATCTATACATCCTGTCATCGGAGTGTGTGCTCACCATTAAGTAGCTTATTAGTCCTTCAGTGGCAGATGGCAAGGTTTAAAAGCCAGTACTAAAGCAGAGTACACATAATACACAATGAATGGAAAGTCAATTTAGAACGGGTCTTTCAATTTATATTTAACTAGATATGGTTCAACAATGCCAGAAAGGGGACCCCCCTCCTCTGTTTCATTCTAAAGCTAATGCTTTTTAAAAGTTTTTTTTTATGTCTGCCTTCCTTATGAATATTCATTAAAGCCTAAATTATTTTTTCAATACTTTGTAAAAAATTTTAATTGGCATTATTTTTAATGTGAAAACAGCAAAGCTTAAAGATTAGAAACAACGTGTACCCCCCACTCGACACTTGCTCAGTGCTTAGCCACAGCTTTTATGAAGCATGGCTGCCTAAGTCTCCCCCCTCTAAATCCTGAGGATTTACAGCCTTTTCTGCAACTGCAATCTGAATTTTTCCTACTAAGCAAACCCCTGATTCTACTCTGGTACCTGGCAAAGACTGCTTTCTCTAGAGCACCGGGAGGTTCTGGTTAGGTCACTTTCTACTGCACATCCTTGAAGAAGCACTGCCCAGCTTCGAGGCCTCCAGATGCAGGACATCTCAGACCCAACTCCTGCTTTCTCACTTACCTTCCCTGTGGTCACCAATGATCTCTTTCAGTTGTTACCAAAAAGAAACATCTAGAGAAATAGAAACACATTTGGAAGTTGTTTTGAGAATTAAAAGAGGAAATATAGGTGTAGTCTTATCTAGGCTGTCAGAAGTGTTATTTTAATTCATAGATAATTGTTCAATAGTCTTGTGTTTATCTGTTTAAAAATGAGTTCTTGCTGGGTATCATGGTACAGGCTGTTAATGCCAGCTAATGGTAGGGTGAGGTAAGAGGTCAGTCTGGGTTACATGAGAGGTTCCAGGGGAAGGGAACTACATGATGAAACCCTGTCCCAAACAAATAGAGAAACCAAAGAGATAAAATTTACATTGAGAAGCCTTCTCATCTGGTTTGGGAGACACATTAATGATGAAGCAATTTGAGAACTGGAAAAATTAGAAGGCATGGCTTCCTGTGTGAGATACTGCCACATCTGTGGGGAAATAATGTGGTTAGAGGAATCCACAATGAGAAAACCAGGGGCAGATGGATGCAAAGGGTATGAAATTGGAGCCGTTTTCACAAAATTAAAACAGACATTTAATAGGTCAAAATGGGTGCACAATCTAGTTTCCCTCCTCATAGAGTCCCAGTTGTAACCCTATTCAACTAATGACCTAGGTAAAAGTAAGTACCAAACAATGTGCATTATTTTAATTCCTCAAATATTTTAAATATTTAAAGAGGAATAACTTGCTTTCTCTACATTTTTACTGCTGGCTTAAAAAATTTCCAATCTAAGCCAGGTAGGTGACATATGCCATTTAATCCTAGCTCGAGGAAGACAGAGGCAGGCACATCAATTTGAGTTCACGGCCAGTCTAGTCTACTGAGTGTGATCCAGGCCAGCTGGGATTACACAGTGAGATTCTATCTTTTAAAAATATCATATTTAAAGTAAGTAAGGAGCATAGTACGTGTGCCTGGTGGTAGGGGTGGCTCAGTGGGTAAAGCCACTTGCCACCAAACCTGGTGACCTGAGTTTGCTATCTAGAACCCACATGGTGAAAAGAGAGAACTGACTCCAGCCAGTTGTCCTCTGATTTCATACACATGCACACAATGTACATGCATAGAGTCAGAAAAAAGAGAAAGAATTGGAAGAAAGGTCTTTCATTATGGCCAAACATAAGCTGTATATGTTAACAGTTTACCTGGTTATTGCCTAAGCCTCTGAGTTGCATTTGTTTTTTTATTACATCATTTTAAAATTGTTAAATGTCTTACAATGACTTTAGAAACAAGTATGAAAGAGGAATAGGGAGGGAAAATATCTTCTAGGCATCCTTATTGAAACACAAGTTGTTATTTGACATCACACATATTTAGCTTTCAGATACATAAAATGACATCTGTGTTTTACTGCAGACATTTGGGGGATCCAATTGCTGAAAACTGCAGAGACTATATGGGGTTGGCTCTGTCCTTCAGAGAAAAACAAGCACCTTCAACTTTCGCAAGACAGAAACTCCTTTGTAGGTTCCAACATCATGCCCTGAAATTTTCCAGAAATGAAACAAAAACAAAAACTCTTCCACAGTCATGACTAGTAATACCTCAGGCCTCCCAGCCTTCCCTGAACTTAGCGTTTATATTCTTCATTAGAACAAGTTATGTCTATAATGCTGAGTATTATAGCTTCCTTTCTTTTAAGCCCCTCTGCCATGCCTGTTTGCACGTTAGCTTCTCCCTTGCTCTTTTTTTTTTTTTTTTTTTTTTTTACTTTTTTACTTTTCATGTTCTGAGCCCAAAAGTACAAGAATTGTTGCTGACTAGAAATTCCATCTGCCTTCCTACCCTCTTCCCTTTCCCCTCCTCCTCTTCCTACCCTCCTCCTCTTCCCTTCCTCCTCTTGCTACCCTCCCTTTCCTTTTCTACCCCTCCTCCTCTTGCTACCTTTCTCTTCCCTGCTCTTCCTCCTCTTTTTCCTCCTCCTCCTTTTCTCCTCCTCATCTATTTCTTCCTCTCCTTCTTTCTTCTCTTCTTTCTTCTTTCTTATCTGATACACTCTGAAGACAAAGCTTTATTCTTTCCTCAAAGTCATCATTCTTACTAATTTTTACTCCATGTTTATAACTAACTTCTAGAGGGATATAATGGTGTTAAAGAAAGCTTGAAATGTTTTTGTCTTTTTTCACTATCTATTTAAAAGTCAAATGAAATGGGCATCAGGTTACCTTGACCAGTATCAGGACACTAGCATTTACTCTGAACAACAGTTCACATTATTCAGTATAATTATATGACTATACTATACTTTATTGTTCATGGTGATTTTTTAACCTACGAAAACTTTTTTCCATTTTTTAAATTTAAATTAGAAACAAGATTGTTCCACATGTCAATCCCAGCTTTCTCTGCCTCTCCTCCTCCCTGCACTAACACCCTACTTATCCCATACCCTTTCTGCCCCCCCAGGGATGGTGAGGCCTTCCATGGGGGAATCTTCAGAGTCTGTCATATCCTTTGGGATATAGCCTAGGCCCTCTGCTGTGTGTCTAGGCTCAGGGAGTATCCCTCTATGTGGAATGGGCTCCCAAAGTCCATTCCTATGCTATGGATAAGTACTGATCTACTACAAGAGGCCCCATAGATTTATGAGGCCTCCTCACTGACACCAATGTTCATGGGGTCTGAATCAGTCCTATGCTGGTTTCCCAGCTATCAGTCTGGGGACCATGAGCTCCTCTTGTTCAGGTCAGCTGTTTCTGTGGGTTTCACCAGCCAGGTCTCAACCACTTTGCTCATCACTCCTTCTTCTCTGCAACTGGATTCCAGTTCAGTTCAGTGTTTAGCTGTGGGTGTCTGCTTCTACTTCCATCAGCTGCTGGATGAAGGCTCTAGGATGGCATTTAAGTCAGTCATTAATCTCATTATCAGGGGATGGCATTTATGGTAGCCTCTCCTCTGTTACTTAGATTGTCAGTTGGTGTCATCCTTGTAGATTTCCAGACATTTCCCTAGAGCCTGATTTCTCTTAAACCTATAATGGCTCCCTGTATTACAGTATCTCTTATTTTGTTCTCTTCTATTATTCCCCCCGATTCAACCTTCCTGCTCTCTCATGTCTTCCTCACCCCCCTCCTCTCCCCTTCTCATTCTCCTAGCTCCCTCTCCCCTCTCCTATGCTCCTAATTTGCTCAGGAGATCTTGTCCCCTTCCCCTTCTCCAGGGGACCATGTGTGTCTCTCTCAGAGTCCTCCTTGTTTCCTAGCTTCTTTGGTGAAGAGGATTGTAGGCTGGTAATCCTGTGCTATAAGTCTAAATCCCATATGAGTGAGTGCATACCACGTTTGTCTTTTTGTGACTGGGTTACCTCGCTCAAAATGGTTTCTTCTAGTTCCATCCATTTGCCTTCAAATTTCAAGATTCCATTGTTTTGTTTTGTTTTTTTTCTGCTGAGTAGTACTCCCTTACGTAAAAATACCACATTTTCTCTATCCATTGTTTGGTTGAGGGGCATGTAGGTTGCTTCCAGTTTCTTTTTAAACCATTAAAATGAAACTTTTAAGCCCCAAGCTGCCATGTTTTTAGGGGCAGTGAAGAAGCACAGAAAGTATGAATCTAAGACACACAAGCTGCAACTATTATCACTGTCAAAAGAATCTACAAGGTTTATTCATTTTTAAAAAAAATGATTCTTCACATTTTCTTGGGTTTAAATGGGCATAGCTTTAAATCTTTTGAGATATTTGGGTATTTTTATAAAGACAGGAAAGAGATATAAAATTATAATGTTGATGAGACTTTATGGATGTATGTTTTGACAACACTAGGGGACACATCTCACAGCAAAGCCCTTACATTATTTCTGTTCCCTCTTTTACAATGTTTCCTCATCCTTAGATGCCAGTGTGTTTTGTAGATGTAGTTGTCCGGGGCCAAACAGCCATTCTTGAAAACATGAATACAAATAACACTATACTGATATAACAGGTTATATTTAAGAATATATATGTATATACATATGCACATGGGCATGTAATAACAATTAGTGAAAAAAGAGGCCATGGATTTGAAAGGGAGCATGGGAGGGTTTAGAGCCAGGAAAGGGAAGAAAGAAATGTTATAATTAAATTATAATCTCAAAAAATCCCACTAATGAACAGAAATACAAAAATCAAACAATTATGAGGGTGAGCTCTGTCAACTTGAGACAACCTGAAATCAGCAGGGCAGTGAGGACTCCTGTGAATTGGATTGGCCTGGGCACTGTCTGTGGGAGACTGTCAGTTGATGTGAGAAGATATGTCCTAGGGTGACACTGTAACCCTAGGCATGAGGTTCTCACCTGTGTAAGAGTAGAGAAATCTAGCTGAGCACCAGCAAGCAAGAGAACATGCATACATTCACTTCTCTATGCTCTTAATGTAACTATTTGAAGTTCCTACCTTGACTTCCCCACAACTATGGACTTCAACCAGAATTATAAGCTGAAGTAAACACATTTTCACCTCTACATTGTTTTTGTCAGGGTATTTTATCATGCAACAAGAAACAAATTATACCAAGAAAATTACAAGGTTCATGATATAGAAAACTGAGAGGCTCATGAAAGTATCACTCACTGCAGTGAGAAGGATTCGCCACAGATATAATTGCAAGGTTAAAGCTTGAATAATGTCTGGGTTGAGATGTCAAGTAACTGGTTTCATATCATGATCATAGACACAACAAAGCTAGTTTAAGCTAGAGATAGAAAATTTGGGAAAATATGATATTTGTATATATCAACATTTTATCACTGACAAATACTCAGGAAAGATAAACTTAAAAGGAGAAAAGATTAATTTTGACTCAGTTCCAAAGGCGTCATCCACATATGGTTGGATCCACTTCCTGTATCTTGTGGTACACTCTCTACTTTTTCTGCCGACAATTTCAGAGTTTCAAGTCTTACATTGAGTTCCTTAATCTATTAAGGCTACCTTAAATGCCCTCTCCTGATAATAAGATTGATGACTAATTCATATGCCATAGTATAGCCCTCATCCAGCAGCTGGTGGAAGTAGAATCAGACACCCATATCTAAACACTGAACTGAACTGAAATCCAGATGCAGAGGAGGACTGATGAGCAAAGGGGTCCATACCAGGCTGGTGAAACCCACAGAAACAGCTGACCTGAACAAGAGAGAGCTCTTGGTCCCCAGACTGATAGCTGGGAAACCAGTATGGGACTGATCCAGACCCCCTGAATGTGGATGTCAGTGAGGAGACCTTGGAAATCTATGGGGCCCCTTGTAGTGGATCAGTACTTATCCCTAGCATAGGAATGGACTTTGGGAGACCATCCCACATGGAGGGATACTCCCTGAGCCTAGACACAAGGGGGTGGGCCTAGGCCCTATCCCAAAGAATGACAGACTTTGAAGACCCCCTATGGAAGGCCTCACTCTGTCTGGGGAGCAGAAAGGGTATGGGATAGGTAGGGTGTTAGTTGGGAGGGCATGGGAGGAGGGGAGGCAGAGGGACCTAGGATTGACATGTAAAATAATTTTCTTTGTAATGGAAAGAAAAAAATACAAAAACCATAGGAAACTATTTGTCCAGCTACTACTACTCTATTCACAGGCAGCAATTTGAGTGTCATAATCATTGTAATATCCAGCTTACTAAATCCAAAGGTGTGAAGCTAAAGAGAATCTTAATTTTAAGTTCACTGTGACTCCAGACCTCGAAAGCTGTTGGGACACTGCCAAAGAGGGTCATACCCTATGGAAGCTTTGAGAAAGAATCCCATCAGTTCTATGAGGAATTTATTTTGATGAATAGATTTTTCCTATGTCTAAGTCTTCTTGTCCCATGGTTGTCCTTTCTTTTATTTATTTTCTTCCATGATTCTCCTTTTTCTCCTTTCCTACCTTTTTTTCCTTTGGATTTTCTTTTGTCTGGAGCTTATTTGGTGATACTGTTAAATTGCTCCATAGCTGCATATTCTTTAGATAATCCCTTCCTTTTTATCCATGGACCATGTGCCATCCTTTCTATTCCACCTTGTCACAGCCTTCATCTCCTCGCTAGATCTTTTTCTACCACAATCACTTGATGAAAATCTACAACTCTGAATAAATCACCCAGTATATTCATTCCTTGTATCTGAATCCAAGAGGTGAATTGTGTTGCCTTAAACCTCAGGGTGAAGAGAGTTTTTATATGTTTAGACAAATCTTGTTACATGCTATATAATAAGAGAGATGGTAATAAAACACACTGAGCACAAAATCATATTCCTTCAAAAGGAATTATACTGCAGTTCTCTTGTGACTCAGAATGATATAACCTTAAGTATTCCTTACCTGCTGATAGGTGCAAACCTCTGCTGTGTTGCTCAACACTGTAGTCACTATACTTGTAGCCATTAAGAACTTGAAATGTTACTTTCTTAGGTTGGAACATGTCACAGATATTAAATAAAAGCTTTCATAGACAACACAAAATAAATGTACATCCTCCAACTAATATGCAAGTAGGCTACATGTTGAAATCATGCCTTGAATTTATTGGTTTATATAATCATATCATGAAATTCATCAAATTAATCTCCTTCCCTCCCTGTGATTTCCTTTACAATAAAAAGGAAACTAATTCATTCTAAATACTAATTAATCCCTCTGTTTATACTCGTATGTTTGGGATGATTATACTGATGTCTGTATTTATTTATATTGATTCAAATGTGGAATCTGCACATGCTTGTCTGAACAAGGTGGTTTTGTAAGAATGCAATCCTTTCATGTCTGAAATGGTTAGCACATATTTTATAGGAACATCATGATAACTAAACACAACTCTGTATGTATGCAAATTCTCTACAGCATGCAGAGCAGCTGCTTAGCAATTGACAAATATTTCTTTGATCCTGGAATAGTGATCAACTCTCTTTTGTTAGAAGGAATGTCTCCATGTGGCTCATTTTCAGCTCTTAGGTGTCATGTGAATTTGAGTCTGGTTCCTTATAGTTTTCTTATGTTGTCCTTATATAAGTTTTTCATTTTAATTTTTCTTATTACTTTGGTGAACACAATAATTTCTCAAACATAGGTAATTCATCTCTTCACTAAAAATTGAACTTGATAAAACCTATGATCTGCTACCAAAACATTATGTAGATTTGTGGGTTATACCCAAGGAAAATAGTGAATATGTGTGATTTCTTGTTTAGTAATACAATTATACTTAGATACAATTTTTAAAAATAATATGGTTAAGTTTTGACTTTGTATTTTGGAGAAAACAGACTTGCTATATTTTTACTGTCCCCTGGATATTGATACAATGGGGTGGTAATAGTTACTTTAAAGTTTAAGTGCTATGGAACAATTGTATCCATAATGCTGGGTTTCAAGTTAGATCAAATCTTGATAGAGTTGAACAGGTAGGTTTAGAATTGTTTAGATACAACCTGAAATAATTTATTCCATATAGGGTATAAAACTATAGAGCATAAAGTAGATCTTTGAAGACCAAAAGGGATATAACAAGTTTCTTTTTTAAGTAACATATGAATAATTAGGAGGAATTACAATTACGAGAAAAAAAAACAAAAACAAAAAAAACAGGTCAGCTCCTGTGTCTCCTCTGTGAGAACAAGTCTGTTGAGAAGGTACCAGTTAGAATACATTACAATTCTTCTCTGCTGTGGGACAACACAAGATTCATCAAAGTGCCTGTTTATTTGGAACATTTCATTATTTCATGAATCCTTGCAATCTTTTTCTCAATTAGCGCATGACAGGAGTGTGTCTTTTAGGAGATGTTGGATTCTAAATAGTCCTAGTATAAGATCATCCCCCACTTCTCCTCCTTCTTCCTCTCCCCAATCATCCCTCTCTCTGACTCTATCTCTCTCTTTCTCCTTTTTGTCTCCATCAATTAGATATTCCAAACCTAAGAACACAGCTGGTACTGTGTAGTTGATAGGAATGTGAATAGGTGGGCAGCCATGTGAGATATTCCAAAGGGTAACCCATACTTTCCTATCTGATGGTGAAGGCCTGGAGTATTTGAACTCATATTTCCAAGGCTTTATTCTTTTAGTATTCTGTAAATGTTCCTTACAGCATGGATGCTGGGATTTACTAAGTCTTAAATAAGAGCATGTAAGGATCTAAGAAATTCCGAAACCTAGTGGTGCATCTACATTTCCTTATGACCCAGTGCTTCAGGATCATGTTTAATTATAGACACATTGTTATTATAACACTGGTAGAGAAATGCATTATGTTCTGCACAGTTATCATCTTTTTAAAATGACAAATAGCTTTTCAGAGGCGGCTTCTTTCTTCCACAGATCTGAGGTGCCACTGTTGCAGTTTTCTTCAGCTCTGTACTTACTGTGATGCAAAAACAATTCTGATCTCCTCTTGGCTGTCACATTTTGAATGAGAGGGAATGAAGCATAAAATAAGAATGAATGCCAGAGATTCTAAACATATTTGGGGATATATGTTTGTGTGGATGGTACTTAAATAGCCCCAAATCCAATCATCAAATGATTTTGTAGGGGTTTTCATAATAAACTGCAAAAACCTGCCATTGTGTCCATAATCATATAAGACGTGTAGCATATTATCATTTAATAATGAGATTTCATTCCCTAAAACATTGTAGAATTAAGGACAATTTGGTTAGAGTGGCCACAAGCAGTTTGTTTCCTTGTTAGAAATGTTTATCAGTAAACCACGTGTTTGAAGAGAATACATGGACCATTAAGAGCTGCTCAAGTCAATTACTGTTGTAATCTCTTCCTACCTAAAATAGTGGCAACTAATTACTGCAATAAATTTAGGACGATAGCACAAAACAGTTTATGTTTTGTAGGTTAGCATAACAGGTCATGTAGAAAGAACTTAATTCCACAATAACTTTTATTACCTCAAATAAATAGAATGGATGCTCTTAAAGGAGGCAGTGGATTCTGGCCCCAGTTCAGTAGAGGTAACCAGGTTCACAGATGCCGGCTGGTTAGCTCGTGAATGCCATAGCTAATTGCAATTATGAAAATTGAGAGAGTTGGGGTTATTTCTGAGCCTCTTATTTTGGAGGTAACTTGAGTGCCACATTTCTGAATATTCTTAGAATTCTTGTATTTCCTCAATGGGCTAGTCTTTTTGAAACTGTTTCTTTATACAGAAATCTTCCTTTGATTATGTAAAGAACTAAAAATAAGCAAACAACAACAAAAAGCAAACATGGTTCATTTAGCACCAAGATAATTTAAGCCAATTCTCAGCAGTAAATTAACTCTTAACCTGATAATAAATGTTCTAGTTATTTTTATAACATATGTATAACATTTTGATATAACATATTTTTAACCAATTAGGGATATGTTCCAGGGTAAATAAATAAAGACTGAAAGGAAAGAGTTAAAAAATGAAATCAAGTATCCTGTATGTATTTAGAATGTTAGCACATTTTATTTTTATTGTTTCTAATGTATATGAAACAGGAGCATAAGAGAAAATAAACAATCACAGAATGTGTTAGGAAACACCCACAGACTGTGTAGTTCAAGTCTTAAATTTCCAGTTTGTTCTTGTTTATTTTAATTTACATGATGTATTTATTGTGTTGGTCCTGTGGATAAAATCCAGAACCTTGACTCTGCTGGGCACATGCTGTTCCACTGAGATAAATCCCAATCTCTCTTTGTTTTAGTAGGTTCAGCTTTGTAGCTTTAATCTAATTAATATTTATTTGCTTAAGTACTTTATAGTTACACTGGTGTGGCTGTTTGATGAAATATCTTCCAAAAGCAGAAAATTCACAACAGTTTGTCCCACAACAGAATGAACCATCCTTTATATAAAATCATGATGCATGAATCTAGAGATGATGGGATCCTTTTTTAATAACATAGAAAATGTCTGGCATTTCATCAAGTGCTGACTCTGCCCCTAAGTGGCCTTAACCTTTTGCCAGCATCAAATCTCTCTGGTTCCTAGGAGGTATTAGATGCTGATGATCACGTCATTTGTTCTTGATGCCATTTGATTCATATTAATGATTGAACTGATGCATCTTATCTTAAAGGAAAAATGCTATAGATTCGAAAGTGCCTTTTAGATTTGTAGAATTGATATTTATGACAACAAATGGCCTAAAGACTATAGACTCATATAGAGATACTTATGCGTTAGTAGTTTATTCTTAGAGGATTTTTCTTTTTCATCTTTTCTGTTGGACTCTGATCATCAAGTACCATATTTAAGTGAAATAAGAGTGGGGCAATGTGAGCAGATCTGTTTCATTTTATTTTCAAAATGACTGAAATGACTTGAAGGCCCTCTGCAAGCAGGGATCTGAGTTATTCAGTTGTGAGAACGAGTTAATTGGGGAAAGTAGCAGCTGAGTGTTTTCTTCTAAGCCTGAACACAACTTATGCATGGCTACTCTTCTGAGAATGTCACCACTCCTTTCTAAAGGCAGTCACCAGCACTGTCCCCTGAGGGTCATACTTCACTGGTCTCAGTATTCTCATGACCCTTTCCCCAGACTTGGATTCATCAGCCCTTTTCTTCTTAGTCATAGGCTTCCTGTTTAAGGAGAAGAAGGTTTGTGTGATGGTTAAATGTGTAACATTTACAGGTTACTCCTGTAACCAAGGCTGATGACCTGAATTTGATCTCTGGGTCCCACATGGTAGAAGGAAATAACCAAATCCTGTAAGTTGCACTCTGATTTTCATGAGTGTACCTCCCTCCAAGAAAAGGGGAATAAAAGGAAAAGCAATATTATTCATCAATTGATTTTAAGTATATATATATATATATATATATATATATATGTGTGTGTGTGTGTTGTGTGTGTGTGTGTGTGTGTGTGTGTGTGTAATTTAAATTTACATTTTTCATTATATACATTCTTTACAGTGTTGCCACAGCAACACTGTAAAGTATCATTTTCATAAAAGCAATCCCTCCCACATCACACCATTTCCCTTTCTCTTTCTCCTTCACCTCTGGTGAGTTCCCTTTGCTCCCCTACTCAGTTTCACTTCAACTTTGAGGCTGTATATATGAGCATGATTTTAGGTACCTATTGAAAATCTAGAACCACATACAAAAGAAAAGTTTTGATACTGCCTTTATGAGATTAGTTGAATTTAATGATTATAACCAGTCACATCTATTGCCCCCAAAGTGGCAATAACCATTCCTAGAACATTTAAGTATACTAATTGAAAACCAAATGCTGTCAAAAGCATCATGACTGAATACAGGCTCTGGCCATGTTCTCTCCCCTTTCCTTAGTGGTGCTGGGGTTCTTGCAGTAAAGATTAGAGATGGTCCCTATATAGATTGGAAATATCCTGTAAGGGGATGGACTTTTCCCTTCCACGAGTCTCTATGACTGTGTCTCCAGAAGTTTGTACCTCATTCACAAATATTTTTTAAAACCCAATTTCCTTCTTCAGGGGATTGTGATATATCTTTGGTTAGCACGTTCATATGTGAGACTCAAGAATACGTGCTTCAGTGGTTTATTTCTTCTCATTCTTACAGTCGTGAGATCTTGTAGGCGGTGGGTCTAGGTACAGGTAGGTAAATTATTTGCTTCAGGTCATATAAGTGTGCAATGATAGAGTTGGGCTTTCAATCCAGGAGAGTCTGAATCCAAGATCTTGACCTGGTTATCAGTTTGTCTTTGAAATAAACTCATTTAATTCACACAAATATTTACCCATGTCCACATCAGGAAATTTCTCTGCCCATCTGGAGTTCTTAATTTTTCTAGTAATTAGTACTTGTTCTATTAGGAAACTTTGTGATGTACAAGTTAACTAAAAGAACATTATCACAGGGACATTCTTTACAAGAACCAATAAACACAACATCCAAATGATTGTTGTAAAAAAATTGTTTTCTCAAAGTGCTTGTAAGTGAACAAGGTAAAGGAAAGAGCTAAATGTACTGCTAGGGAAAAAAAAAACATGTTTTTAATGATGGCCATTGGGGTATTTAAAATCATCAGAGCTGTAATACAGATGTGATTAAAACACGCTGTAAAACGCTAGCAATAAAGAGTCCTTTAGAAACCCACTGTTTCTAATTTGCATCTGCCTAATGTTTGGCATCCTCAAAGGAATTTCCAAACCCCTACTTATTGACTCTTAGAAAATCCTTCTAATGTATCATTTGCTTTGACTCAATGGGAAATCTAAACAATGATCATTTAAGCTATTTAATCAGCATTTTTCCTGCAAACACTGAAGAGCAACAGCAAACATGCTGCATGTGTGTCTGTTTTATTCAGAAGGCTTCAGGGCAGGGAAAGAAGGAACTGAACTGAACAAAAGTGTTCAGATGGCGTACTAGACAGAAAACCCCCAAACCTAAGGGTGTGCTAGACAGAGAACCCCCAAATCTAATTCCTGATCCTGTGAATATGTCAGGTAATGTATCAAAGGAAGATTAAGATTGCCAGTTGATGAATTTGAGATAGAGAATTCTCTTGCGCTATCTAGAACAGCCCAGTGTAATCACAGTGTCCTCAGAAGTACACAAGGAAGAACCGAGGATTGGCTACCTAAGAAGGGCTTGAGCAAATGTCTCTGGCTTGAAGACGGAAGTTGGGGCTGTGATGTCTTCTAGAAAGCGGAAGATGTAATGAAGAGGCTTCTTTCCTAAGGCTTCCAGAAAGAACTTAATCCTTCCAACTACCGATTTTATCCAGGGAGACCCCTTTCACTAACTGTAACGACTGTTAAGGTAATAAATTTGTATTACTACTGATTTTTGGAAGTTTGCATAGCAGCAATAGGAAGCATAAACAAATCTCTCACTAGATGTGTACTCAACAAAGACAATGGAGGTAGTATAAATAATAGATACTACCTGGCCACCAGACATTTGGATTCCAGTCTGGTTAAAAAACTAAAGCATAAAGGAATAAGCCTTGATAAAACATGAAGAACAGATTAATGACACTCTTAGAGTCATTACAGAAAGATCTTTCTGCACTTCATATTATTTAATGTCCAGATAAAGAGAAAGGCCTGTTACCCTTTAGTCTGGCTGGCTCATAATATATGAAACCACATGTTATAATTTTATATATGTGCATTTTATAATATATGTATGGAATAGAACAGTTTATATAAGAATATAATATACCATAGTCATCCACTCACAAATATTGATAACACTTGTCTTGAATTTTAAGTATATATATATATATATATATATATATATATATATATATATATGTATATATACACACATATATATTCTTATTGTGTTTATGGTTTCTAATCTTCAATTTACATACTAATTCATGATATATTTAAGAGAAAAATTTAAATGTCAAAATGTCAAAGTATAGGGATATTTTTTAAAAAATGGTATTTATAAAATTTAAATATTTTAGGTTGGGAAATTGTTTATCTCAGCATTCTTTT
This sequence comes from Cricetulus griseus, assembly GCF_003668045.3. NCBI lineage: Eukaryota > Metazoa > Chordata > Mammalia > Rodentia > Cricetidae > Cricetulus > Cricetulus griseus. Next base: position 23,246,290 of record NW_023276806.1, read on the forward strand.
TGATCTGCAAACACTTAATATTTTGTTCTCAAGACAATTTTTCACTGACAGTAGATTGAATAAGGTGAGAATTCCTCAACCACAGGTTTCTTTCTTCCTTTCATTTTTGAGACAAGTTCCCACTGTGTACTACAGGGTTCCCTAATGCTTGTAATCTCTGTTCCTCTCTAGTCATTGGACAACAGTTCTGTTTCTTTCAGCTTAAATCTGTATGGAGCATTAAAATGAACTACTGTAGCATAGTAATATATATTAACCTGTTTCTTTTTTATAATATGTAACTCCCTTTAAAGGCAAAATTGTGTATTTTTATCCTGTTATCTCTCAAGCCTGAAAATTGTCTTTCAATATTATAATTAAAATATTAAACAAAATTGTAAATTGAATTGATAAATATATTTTATCTTTACAGTATCTATTATAAGTTACCCTGTTGTATTTCAAAATACTTGATCCAAAAATCCAGATGAGAAACAAAGACCATAAAGTGTTAGCATTCTGAGGGTGAGAGCTAGGGAAGAAAGGAAGGAAGAATAGACACCTAAATAGGACTTTGTGAAGGATTTTATTGTTCGGTAAAAATCACTGCATTGTTTCATTCTTAATATTTCCAGATAATCATATGTAGCTCTTCTAAATATTTTGTGTGTTTTTATGATTAAGTGTGTATGGGTACCCAAAATGCCCAGAAGAGTGTGTGCGCCCTGGAGCTAGAGTTATAGGTAGTGGTGGCCGCAGCCCATATATGACTCTTAAAATCGTGTGTGTGTTTTGCTGTTTGATTTTCTTTGACACAGCATCTCACTCTCTAGCCCAAGCACTTTTGTAAATTTCTATGTAGCCCAGGATGGCCCCAAACTCATGTATCAGTCTCCTGAGTGCTGGTATTATACATGTGAGCTACCACTTTCAGTTTAATTGATGATTTTTAACTTTGGTTATAACTGTAAATTATATTAATATGTGCAAGTTTAGATGGTAAAAATTTAAATACTAATTCAATCTTATTTCTATTAACTAATATAAATGTATACCTATGAAAATATTCAATGCTATATTTGGATAGCTATTCATGCTTTATTGAAATATAATTAATTAGGTAATACCATTTAATAACCAAAGTGCATTATTAAAATCATTTGAGGATAAAGTTAGTTTTGGCTCAATGGCACACATTTTTAATCCAAGCAGTTAAGGTTAATGGAGGCTGGGGGATTTCCACTTATTTCCATATTGACTATACCCCACAATCTCTTCCTCCAATTCACCATCTATCTTACTTTTTTATAACTTTTGATTAACACCATAAATACAAACTATTGACTTGAGAATTCTGATCTAAAATTTTAAGTACATGGTTTCAAATATGGCACCCTGTGCAAATGGGTGATTTGGACTTCTTGTGGTAAAACACCATTAATGAATTAGGTAGAGTTTGAGAATGAAATGTGTTTAATATACTGAATAAACAACATGCATCTCAGGAAAAAAGAAACAAAAGAAAATAAAAATAAAGTAATAAAAAAGTGACTGCTGAACTTACAAAACAAGACAGTACTGAAGGGTTCTTGTTGAAATGGAGAAGTGTGCCAGACACACTGTGGCCTATGGGCTGACAATGGATGCCCCAAAGTTACAGAGGAACTTTGGGTGACTATCCAGGTAGCAGATGTCTCTGTCAATTCTAGAGTTTATATATTATCCTTCTGTGGTCTTTGGTAGAGTTGAAGACAGATAGTTACAGTTATAGTTTTCTCCAGTTATTATAAAAGATAAGTTACCCTTCTTTTTATTTAGACAGAAAAGAGGAGATGATGGGGGAAGTGCTTCTGTGTATGTGTTCATCTTACTGGATGATAAATAAAGTACTGTTTGGCCAATGAGACAGCAAGTTTGACAGGACTCGAGTCAAAGGGGATTCTGGGAAATGTAGTAGAGAAGTGGTGATCCAGGCAGGAAGTGGCATAGCAAGGAGACTCATATTTAAACAAAGGAAACAGGAAGGGTCCCTTTTCCTCCTTCGATTCCTCCAGCAGCGCCATGTGATCTGCCGGCAAGGGAGTGCGCCAATGGAAGGCGTCCGATAAGATAAGTCTTATAAAATATGTAGATTTATGATAATTAAGACTGAGCTAGCAGATGAGAAATCCTAGTCATTGGCCAAGCAGCATTTGTACCTAATATAAGTCTGTGTATTATTTTGTCCATCCACGTGGCGGGCAGAACTCGGGCAGCTGGCCGAGACCGCCCACATGGCGGTAGGGCTCCAGCGGCTTTGGCAGAAAGATTTATCATAACAAAAGACTAAGATTTTCTTTCTTCTCTTCTGTCAAAAACATTTAAGAAATTAAGAACTGGGATGGAGAGATGGCTATGAAGTTAAGAGCACTTCCAGAGGTCCTGAGTTCAATTCTCAGCAATAGCATGGTGGCTCACAATTGTCTATGGTAGGATCTGATGCCCACTTCTGGCAAGCAGATACATATGCAGAACACTTACACAAAATAAAAAATAAATACAATTTAAAATTTATAGAAAAATGAAACTAAGAACTATAGCTAATATCATCTAGTCTAGTATGAGTACTATTATCTTAAAATGTCTATAGTTAATCTTACACCTAAGTGGACTTAGTATCACCAAGGAGCTTGCTTCCATTATTTTGTGGGCCCTATCCCTGAAAAATTCAGTTCCCAAATAGTGTTCAAAGGTGGGTCTATAAAGCAAGAGGATCCTTCCCCTATTGTTAGAAGAGAATGGACTTAAAGTGACCCAGTAGTGGTTGCTGTCAACAACTGTCCTATGCTTAAAGGATTTTCTAGAGTATTCTACCGTTAGGATCAATTGCTGCCCAGAAGTCTTGTTTACTCTGAACATGAGCACCAGGTGGGTTTTAGGGAAATTCTGTGGGTGAAGGAGACACACTTTGCCAGTTTTCTGTTTCTCTTAAATTAAAAACCACTCTGGGATTCCAGGCATTAAGATGAGTCTCATTTGATGAGTTTGTCTGCCTTAAATGAATAGATGATTGTCCATGCTTTGTTTCCTTATGTCCTTGCTTTCTAGCATGTCACTCTCCAAAGCATCCTGCAGCCTTCACCATACTGCTTAAATCCCTAATTTATATAGTTGGCGATTGAATTTTTGCAGAAGATTTCCTGAAGGTTTATTCTTGATCAGCAATGTCTTTATAATATGACACATGCAATTCTGTACATAGCAAAACTCTAGGAAGACAACAGTATCAAAGCAGTAATCAAAAGTTTGCTTATACAATTTAAGTCTTTGGGGGAATTTCAGTAATGCAGAGGATTACATGTTGATAATTAAAGCTTAGTTTACAAGTAAGTAAACTTAGTTTACTAAGTTTACATTTGTTAGCATGCTAAACCTGCCAATTTCATGGAAGTATTTCATGAAAGAAGGAAGACGATTTGGCCACTGCTCTGAAGTCATGATTACCCACGGCTTCCTCCCTCCCTCTCCCTCCCTCTTATTTTTTACCTTCAACATTTTGTGCTTTGGTGCTTTGAAAAGAATAGAGTGAATTGAGGATGAAGAGAAAGTAAAGAAGTGAGAGACTGCCAACAGTTTTCTCTTGCTCAGATATAACACAGCAGACATGGGTTTAGCTGTTGATCCTGGTTGGCTCTTTTTTTTTTTTAATCTCAACAAATGATCCTGTACAGGTGTCTACTGAGAAGCTATAAAAGGACTGGGCTTTTTTTCAGTTTGTAGCAACATCTCTTTTACTGTAGTTTGATAGTTGAACCACTGTTTGACACTAGAGAATGTAAGATTAATGGTTTGCTCTTGGTATGGCCTTGAGTATGTTTCTGAAGCTTTTTAGTTTATATATTTTCAAGTTGAAAATTTTATGTTTGAGTCAATACTTTTTTTAAAAAAACCTGTAATTCTATGACTACTATAAAATAATATAATGTTCTTTTAAAAGGATTTTGTATTCTGTTTCATCAAGTGGGAATTTTGATGTAGTTATTTTGAAATATGGCTCATTTGCAATCAAATGTAAGGACACTTTTCAGTTAAAGAACTCAGATGATTGCATTGGTAATAAGGCTAAGATGTAGCAACACATATACTGAGTTAACCAGCAACACTAAGGAACAAGATAATAATAAGGCAAGGTAAACCAAATATATATTGGTTTATGTTTTTATTTCAAGAACATGGAGTCTTTGATAAGAGCCCAAACTTTCCAATTGGAATTTCAAGATGTAACTTTTGGTTTTTCAATTACACTAGTCAATATTTATCAAAAATATTTAAAGAAAATTCAATTCTCAGAAGTCAGATACAAACTTCATAAAGATGTATAGTAGAATAATATAGATACTTAAAAATTATTAGACTGACAAGCGAAAGCTGGGTGTTGGTGGCACACGCCTTTAGTCCCAGCACTCAGGAGGCAGAGGCAGGCAGATCTCTGTGAGTTGGAAGCCAGTCTGGTCTCCAGAGAGAGTGCCAGGATAGGCTCCAAAGCTGCACGGAGAAACACTATCTCGAACCCACCCCCCAAAATTATTAGAACTTAAATATTCTTTATAGTTACTCTACTAATGGTTGTTTTAGAACTATTAGAACACTTAAATATGTTTTAATATTATTTTTTCTATCAATTTTTGTCAAACTTGATTTTATAGACAAAAATATTGAGGCATAGTCTGTAAAAATAAAATTGACTCTACTATGTACTTACAGAGTTTTATAAATCTGTATATTTTATTTTTTATTTTTTCCTTGTGTTCAGAATCTTTTTTATTATGTTTCATTCATTTATTTAGCTCATAAATAAAGTCATGCAATCTGTGTATTTTAGAAAGTAATAGTCATGTAAGTTTAGTCTTGATAGTGTTTCGATTAAACATATTCAGAACATCATCCCTAATGTTTGCAATTTTCTTAAAATGAATTTTTTTGTTTATGAATCAGACTTTGGCACAGGGCAAGGAATTTTCCTAGGATCATATAAAACCTATGTAACTTTGATCTTATTGCAGCCTCCACTGTAAGGCAAACAAATTTTCAGTAAGCATTTGCTGATCAACAGTGCGGTCAGAGGCTTGTGCAGGTTCAGTTACTCACAAAAGAAACTAGGAAACATGAGTTCACATCAAATTTGCCTTTATATAATGCAATATAAACCACAAAGGACATAAGAAAGTCATTCCATGGAAGACTGTAATGTAAAGGCTCTTGTTTCTCAGTGTGTTTCTTATTTAGTAACTTCATTTGAGTACTTAACTCTGAAATTAAATAGGTATATTTCTTTCCACTGTTTTTCTTCTTTGTTCAATGTAGATTCATAGCTTAAGCCAAGCCACATTTCCTTCAAAGTAAAGAGAATGACCAGATCAAAGTGTACAAACCCCTGTTAACTAAAATATTTCCTTCCACTATTCTCTTTCAGCATTATGGCTAGGTGCACAATGTTGGAGATACTTACTTTTAAATTTTTCTCCAGAAACTAATGCCAAGCATCTCCCTCTTTTTCCCTTCCTACAGATTAGGTAATCATCCCAAATGAGGCTTTAGAGGCATACTGAGGCATGCAGTAAGAGGTAATGCATTGGAAATGTGAACTACACATCTGTGGTACCAACTATTCCCATCAAGATCGCTCTCATTTTATTATATTCTATTTTGCAATAGAATATAGTTATTCATAATTAAATCAATAATTTATTTCTCTAGCAACCAAATAGACTACATAAATCCTGTGGGCAGAAATTAATTTCTATGAGAACTCAATAGGAACTCATAAGTTTGTTTCAAAAACAAAGAGATTATCAGAAAAGTGAGGCAATTATTCCTTTAGAATCTGAGGAATAACTGTTTTAGAACTCCTGATTAAAGTTCTAAAAAATGTATTAACATCATTGGAAGAAAAAAATCCCACACGCTCCAGAGATGGTGTAGCTTGTCAGATGATCTGATCGTGCAGCAGAATCCTTGTGAGTGTGAGTCTTATGCACAGCTGATATGCTTCCTGTTACTCTCTGTCATATTGTCTTGCAGCACATTGGTATACTTAATTAAACTTTTGTCTTTCTAGAAAGTTTGCTGACATGGAGGGACATTTAAAAGTGATTTACCCTTCACATTTCGGCATAAATGTGACATATATCATGCAATCTCAGGAGCTGACTCTATCATTATGCTTGAGTATACTTAATTTCATCAATAATATGTTTTCATCTTATACATCTTATATGAAATCATTTATGTATTGTCATGATATGTCATTGTGGTAAACATTTCTGCAGATTTCATTAGGATAGCAAACATAGTTATGATTTAAGCCAGTGATAAGTTATTGTTATCACTGGCATGCTATTGCAAACTTATAATTTTATTATTTTAGTTCATTGATAGTTATAAGATGTAATTATTTGAGGCACACCATAATGAGGTTCTAAATTCTATCACTAGTATCATAAAAAGAGTCAATTAAAATGCTCATAGGACATCCATAGACCCCGATGAAAGCACAAGATAGTCATAAGGGAAGATATCATTTTTCATTATGACTGACTTCCATTCCTACTACTAAGATATTTTGTGTCTTTAGAAATTTGTGTCAGTTGGAACTACTGAATAATTATCACTAGAAAACATTTATGGAAATTTTACTGAGAATATTCATTTTTTAGCTGTTTCCATAGATGCCATTCACTACAGGAAGGCTTAGTAGATGCTCAAGAGATCCATACATTGAATAGTGCTTTGTCTAAGGTCATGACCTTCCATCAGTTAATGGTCTCTGAATCTAAACATTGGTTTAAGAATCTCTGCAGATTGGAGAGATGACTCAGGGGTTAAGAGTGAATGCTGCTCTTCTAGAAATGTCTCTGAAATTCTATTCAATAACTCCAGTCATTTTGTTTTTCATATTCAAATCTGAATTGTTTTACCTATAAAGAAATAGGCACTTTATAGACTTTTTACTTTACAGACCATCAAATTACCACAATAACCATTTGGGCTAAGAAATTTGATATTTTTGTCTCCAATTCTTAATGGTACTATTTGATCTCTATTTAGACTTTGTTATCCCCCACTCACATCAAATGTTGAATGCAAGGGTCTAATCCTAATCCTTGTATTTGCATTGCAGAGAATTACAACAACAACAACAACAACAACAAACCACAGTGCTTTCATGGATGGATACTTTAGTGTTTCATGAAAGGAAACTTAGAACATTCTAGAAAGGAATTAGCTAATTACAGGCAAAATAGTGATCATTCAGTGTCCTGCTTGTGCTTCATTTGTGAGCAAAGATTCTTTTTACACCTTTAAAGCATTAAAGGGAGGAAGGGCACTAGGAAGAATATGAGAAGAAGGGGGAAGAGATCCTATATGGTCCACAAAGCTCTAAGTATTTACCATCTAACTCTTTATAGGAAGTCTGCCTGTTGTATCCTGTGCTTATCACAACAGGAAACTGGCATTTCAGATTCAGGGGTGCGAACAGACTGCTCATGCCATCTGTATACTTGAAATGGCACATTAACTCTTAAATACTGTATGTACAACCCTATTATATATTCAGATATTCAGGTTTATTCGTTGCCTTTTCATTTCAGGCTCTCACATTGTCAAGAACCAGGAAGAATTTCTGAGTATCAGGTACTTTCTGTAGAGTAGATCCTTTTCCTACATGAGCAGGTGCACAGCATCCAAGAAAGTCTCAGATGTGAAAAACCAGAGGGAAGAAGTGATGGGCTGAATAACTGACCATTAATGGCTCTATCTGGTGATCCAGGGAGATGTGGGACATATATCTGTAGTGTTGACTGCACAAACTTACGTAAGTTGTAGAAGAAACACAGGGCACTTTTGACTCTATGAGTAAATATAGTGAGCCAACTTTGCCGGAGGAGAATTATGAGATAGTATTTCACCTTCCTTCTTAATAGTTTTAGAAAATTCTGGTTTTAGTTTCCAGTTATAATGAAAATACCATTGCAGAGTTGAAATATAAAAGTGATATAACTATATTTACTGAGTGACTGAAATCAAGTTGTATGCACATGTACTAAACTTTCTGGTGGCGTCACACCCATGTTCTACAAGGCTGATTGCTTAGAACTTGTGATTACACAAGCTGGAGTGTTAGAGCTACAGAGACAAAATTGAATTATCAGTAGTCTCTTTGATAGCATCCGTATTCCACTTCTTTTAAGAAGTGTGTGTGTGTGTGTGTGTGTGTGTGTGTGTGTGTGTGGTATGAGTGTGTGGGGGTGTACTTGTGTGCCCATTGATCAGAGGACAATGCTCAGAAGGCAGTTTTCCTTGACAATGTATAATTTTACTGTGTAAAATACTGAGATTCAGTTCAGGGCATAAGTGTACTCAAGAACCTCTAAACACTTGACCATCTCTGTGACCCCATGGCTCACTTTCATATCTAACTAATACCCTTTTAAGTACTCAGAAAACATCTTGAACACATTCTTAGTGGATCATTAGTGTTCACCAGTCCAAGAACTAAAAAAGTGATCAGATACCTACAACCTGTAACTGTCTGACTCCATGATTTGCCGTAATCTGCCTACCTGCTGCCTACAGTGATTTATTTAGTCATTGCCTTACAATTTTTTTTCCTTCTGTGATGATAAAAAAGCTCTATAATTAACTTCTTCTTTCTTGGAACATGTCATTCACGCAAACTGAACTCATGTTCTCAGTTTGCTATTCATATTTGGCTCAGAATAAACTCCTTACCCCCCTTTGAAACGGGAGCTGTGTTTTACATTAATGTGCATAATTATAACAAGATGAAGTAGCAAGATGAAAAGTTACTACAACTTTTATCATTTTCTAACTTTTTTCCAGGGATCCAGAAGGGCCTTGTTCATACTAGGCAAGCATTCAATCACCAAGCCACATCCCTGGCCCTTCTAATTTCGCTTCTTTTTATTGCCAGTGAGAATAAAAAATACAGTTTTAAAAGTAAGAATCTTGTAATATTTTCTCATTATGCATAATGATATCTGGCATTGACAATGAGTCTCATTTAAAAAAAGAAAAATGTTCATTTGAGACTCAGCTTCTAGCAAATAATTTTGATTTATGTTTAGCCCTATTCTTTTGATAATATACATAATCTATTTTCAGTATAAACACTATTATTATAAATTATTAATACAAATTTCATTTCAGATTAAAAATTCATTATAGTACTTTGTAAGACAAATGAGACATTATTGAATCTGACAGAACACTTCATAATAAGTAAAAAAAAAAACATTAATATGGCTTTATTTCGTTCTTGAAAACAATTTGTCAGGATCCTAGCATGTTCATCTGGCATTTGCTGTTCCTTCCCTACACTCATAGTTGCTCCAGATCTTGGGTGGTGCTGTCATACAAAAGGTGTAAGCTTGTCTAAAGAAGGGATGCTACAATGTAATTACTCTGAAGTCACTGTCATGGGGCTTTTTGGTGTTACAACTGATCTTGAATCATAGTCTTTCCCATAAGTAATAGCTCACCCATGCTGTATTCATAACTCAGTGGTTCACAAAGCTAGGTTTGGATGGAATTATTATTTTGGTCTTTTCTGTCCAGCCTACTTTCAGTAAATGTACACCTTTGTTCTTAACTCCCCAGCAAATCATACAACACTGTTGTGCAAAGCTTTCATTACTTTTATTTTGCTAAATTTGAGACTTATATTTTGAATAACCTATTTGGGACTTTAACTGCATCTTCAGTAGTCATGTTATTTGATTATGTTATATATTCCCAGGAATTAAATTTTGTATTTCTATGATCCAGATTTATCCCATATTATTAAATTTCCCAACCTATAGAAGTTGCCTGATCTTCACATTGGCACCTCACCATAAATTGGGACAGTAATGAGTTAAACTTGATTTAGTTTAAGTGTGTAAACGAACTGTGTTGCCTCCAGACTACTCTTGAGAACTCAAGGATTATTCTTGTTGGATCAGTAGCCTACATATTTAGGCTGTAGTACACACTTCTCTTTTCTAAGACAAGGAGCAAGAGTGTCATCTATGTGAACATGGCTTCTATTAACTTTTGGTTTTAGACTCAAGTCAGCTCCTTAGTAAAGGAATCGAAGGCAACAGAAAAGTGCATGATCCTATTTGTGGCTGTGACAAATGTGACAGGTTCCCCTCTGCGAGTGTTCATCAGTGAGTGAGGAAGACTCTCTCTGCTCACCTTGTAAGTGTTGAATGAATGAGTTTATGAGCTAGTTCAACTTGATCAGGCTTGGAAGATACTGGAGCAGCACCCCTCTTTTGGTGGCCTATAAAACCAGGAACTGGTATTGTGGGCTGCCATTCCTGGTCTGAGGAAGGGGCCTGGGTGGTATCTCTGGCTCTATTCAGGCATCCTGGGATGTCTGCATGTCATTAGTAAATGACTAGCTAAACATGGTCCCAAGAGTGCTGAACGCTGTAGGATTCCTGTCCATCAGGAGACTTTATACCACTGCTCCCTTCCTGTAACTCATTTCAAACAAGCCTATCAATCACCTGGACAGGAAAAAGTTCCTAAGGAAAACTGCTTGTCTTAGAGACTTACGAAAACAAAACAAAAAATACTTAGAGTCTGACTAAACTGCAGATCATCACAATGACAGTGTAGGTCATTGTCCATGCTCACCCCTTGAGAGTGTTAGTTACAATAAACTATGCTCTGGGTGACTTGTCTGAATTCTTTCCATGGAGATCACAGAAGCACCAAGGGGAGACCTGGTGACAGTGGATGTTAACTATTTAGTGGCATCTGGGGGACACAGAAAGTTTCAATAAATAATAGTTGAGAAAATTAAAGACCACATGGCTTGCAGGACTTCATCTAACAGGAAGAAATGACTGACACTTAATGCTGATATTTAATCTTTGGAAAATTTGCACAAAGAGGTTATTGATTGAAATGAGAATACCTACTCAGGTTTCATCATGAGCAAAACATGTTCAAAGATGAAAGACTAAAGTTTGCATCGATTTTTGGGTAAAATTTTAGTTACTAAATTTGTATGACATGTATTATTAAAGATGAACTTAATGTATACCTAGTCAACTTCAATGATAAATGGAGAAACAAAACAATGCTGTTTCTCCATTTATTATTTTTAATTATATTTCATTCAAGTTTCTTGGTTTATTCACTATTTGTTTTTTTTTTTATTGTGGTACTTTGGATAGAACGTAGACCTTGGGCATCCTAGGCTAGCTTTCTGCAGAATAACCACCTCTCTGGTTGTTGATCACTGTTTTGTGAGGCAATCCCAATGCCCTCAGTGTTGATCTGAGTTCTACAATGACATGGATTCAACTCACCTCTGTCCTTTTTCTGATTTTCTATATTTCCATGTCCTCTCTTTGGTGCTGCTGTACTAGGGTTAGATTTTGCCTGTCATTTATTTTGATTTCTTTCATGTATGTAGAGTGGCGGCATGTTGAGTGCAATGATTGCCAACAGTGCCCTTGCCTTTGTGTTCCTAACACAGGTCCTTCCCTGTGGAACTGAAGAACCAAAATCCCTTCCAACACTTCTTCCTTTTTCTCTTCAATATTGATACTATTTATTTAAAGTCACTTTTTAATCTACAGTATTGACAAGTTCAAAATGCAAGTTGTATGTATTCTGAATGCATGTGTTATGATGAATACCAATTGTTATTTATATGTTTTTATGGTAGCTATTACATGTTGGCATCTACCTACTGATATGCTATATATGAATTTATATCACTTAGTCCACCTGACCTGTCTTATTGTCTAGCATAATTTACTCTCAGCTTCTAATTAACAACTAATCCATTTTAACATCATTATGACTATTATACATTGACACCATTGGCCCACACAATATATAATTATTCCACTTTCTAGCATAGCTTTTGTTTTGCTTTGCTTTTCTGGAATTAATTGCATTTAAATTTTCATTATATGTGCAAAATCTTCTAATGCAGACACCTTTACATTTTAAAGACTCCTTTCAGATGTGTCAAGCTTCTGTGATTTGTACCCACTCCCAGGTTTTTAAAGATAAGTTCTGCAATTGTCTTAGTTTCTGTGAATTTTGTTCCCCAAACCCACCTGCTGTAATATTGACCTACTTCAGGGACTACTGAATAGTTCCATCCCCAAACTTCCCTTTGGAACTTTCCTTAATTTGTATGTTCATTACACTTTAGCTAATGTGAATCCTAAAATAGGGCATCTTAAATTATTCTGTTTGTGATCATTTTTTACTTAATTTTTTTCATTACCCAAGCTATGTAGTATATAGGTCTATAGAATAGTATGCAGATTAAATTTTTATTGATAGTAAATCATAAGTACATTTATTTAAAAATAATTATCTGATATATATGTGTATAAAATTTTGTAATTTATTAAAGCAAATCTACATGATAATCTATGTTTATTTTATTAAAGAATTAAGTCTCAGATGATTATTTTATCCATAGGACACACAGCATCTTTAATGTTTTTGGGAGTTTGTTGATATTCTAAAATGACCAATCCGGAGAATACCACAGGAGAGAAATGGCAGACTAATATTTAGAGAAATTTCAAAAACTATTGGAAATTTTGTTTTAGTGACAAGCTAAACTTTACTAAGTGACATTTCATAAAAGTAGGTCAGATACTTAAATAGTAATTTTTAAATTTAATCATCCTAACAGTACAGTTCAAAGGTATATTAATTTGATACACACACTAAGAAATAGCAGTATAAAATATTAAGCCCTTGTGTTTACATAGGAGCAGATAACTATGTATATACAGTAAACATTGCAGTTCATAATACACCTTAGTCGGGCACCTGAGCTGTAATGTTTCAGGTAGTGTGCATTGACTTTGCACTGTGTGACAGTATGTCTGGTGCAAACTGTACCTGTTGTGTGTTCAGAACCAAGTCTGCAGTGAAGTCACACATTGCAACCTAGGAGCATGTGGTCAAAAACACCTCACTTTCAATGTGCATTTAATGTAGAATTGACTTTCGGTTGCCAGGAGTTCAGAAACCTCTTAACTCTTGGCATTTTGTTTGTTAACCCTCCCAGACAGAGTGCTGACACACAGTTTAACAAGATGAAGTCAAAACAATACAAATGAGTTCGTTTCTCTGTATGAATATATTTATATAAGCCCTATGCAAATCAAGATGAGTAATTCCCTAGCTCCAGCAGGTTTCCTCAGCCTGATCCAGTAACCCTTGTCTCAAATATCTTATCTGTGTTCAGTGTGTCCAATTAGATTAACAATATCCTATGTTCTTGCCTATTTCCCTTAGTGTTGTCTTCAGATTTATGCATGTGGCCCGTAGCTATGGCTCATTTCATTTCATTGCTGCACAGTACAGTATCTTATAGTATCAGTGGGCTAGGAGAACTGGCCTTTTGAGGACTACCTTATATTTCACAGTAATCTGTTGAAATTGCTCTGAAGAAATTACAGCAGCTTTCTGCTTCCCCTTATGAGTGACTCTTTTTCTTTCTGGATATAGAAAGAAATTTTATAATAACCATTAAACTAAGGTCAGTTTAATTAAGGTTTGCTTTCCTTGACCATTTTTTTCAATTGTGCCCCATTGATTCATAAAGCTGGTACCTTATATTCTTTATTCCAAGAATTTTTCAAAATAAGCTATTAAAAATCTTGGACGGCTGAGATGGCTCATTGGGTAAAAATTCTTTCCACATAATACCAACAACCTGAGTTGGATCCAAAATCCCAGATCCCATGGTAGAATGAAAGAACTGGCCAGTTGTGCATGCTGCGTTCACACGATATAACCCAAGCACACATAAATAAAATAGCTTATTTTTAATCTTAAAATATCTTTAAAATTGTTATCAGCATGTATTAAATATACATAATAATAGGTTTTATTATGATATTTCTATAAAATATGTATCACATTTTGATTACATTTTCCCCCTTTTTCCACTCCTGCCTCCCATTGAGCCCATTGCTCTCACCAGTAGAGCACTTGTACTTCAGAATATTGTTAGGTGTATTCACGTGTGGTGTGAGTACAGGTATTGTTATATCTGGAGATGCTCATGTGGGGTATGTTCACATATGCATATAGGTGTGTTTATACATATATGCATGTATATGTGGAAGTCAGATGTGTATATATATATATATATATATATATATATATATATATATTGTTTTTCTTGATTGTATATGTGGAGGTCAGCGATATACATGGTCTGAGGGAGAAGGCGACAAAACGGTTGTTGTTTTATTGCAGGCACAGCGGCTGCACCTGAAATCTACTGCTGTTGCAGCTACTGGCTGTGGCTCTGCAATCACTGCCCCACTGCTCAGGTGGAAGTCTGGTGGGATGCAGAAGTCCCGCCACTGCCTTTGCTGCCAAACGTAGTTTGGGACTGTATTTGTTATTTGTTTGTTTGTTTGTTTGTTTGTTCTTGAGGCATGGTTTCTCTGTGTAATAGATCTGGCTGTCTTGGAACTAGCTCTGTAGACCAGGCTGGCCTTGAACTCACAGAGATTTACCTGTCTCTGCCTCCAAAGTGCTGTGATTAAAGGCGTCACCACCACACCTGACCCAATGTAGTTCTAAACTAAAGCTCTATCATCTATTTTACTTGAAAGTCACATACTGAAGTGAAAACCTGCTAGCTCAGAGGCTCAGAGAGGATGAAAAGCAACCAGCTGACCAGTCACCCAGCAAAAGCCTCTGTTCACAATCCCAAACAAAATAAAAGAGCACCATACTCCAAGTCCCTCCCTACTACTTCCCGTGCATTTCCATCTGTTTTCCTGACTCTCTCTTTAATTATCTATGGCTACTTCCTGTCAACTAGTTGTTGGTTCTGCCTCTTGACCCAAGGTTTTATTTAATGAATGCAAACCCTGAGGTTTGCAGTGTTATCAAATATCCCCACAATGCAGGGTGGTTTGTGAGCTTCTGCAGCTGGAGGTCCTGGGTGGTTCTTGCAATGCCCTCTGCAAGGTCCTTCCCTCTCTTGCTGTGGAGAAGTTGGATTTGTGGCTTTGGTTTCTCAGACTCAGCTTTGAGCCTGTCATGTAGTATCTTGACACAGAAGTCCCGTGATGGGATGAAAGGTAGGAAAGAGATGCCCAAAGATTCTGAGAGTTTGTTGACTCTGATCTTCATCAATCTTGGCGCTGAGTGGGAGGTAGATCTTAGTTCTCTATTGTTCTATGAGAACCTACTATTTAATTCAATGATAACATTTTATTACTTTAAAATCTTAATTTAATATATTTAAAATATGTTTATATATATTTAATATATGTGTATAATTGAATTTAATATATTAATATTAATATATTTAATAAATTTAACACATATAAATTATATACATATATAATTTAATATATAATATACAGGCCACAGGAAATGTTTGGAAGTGAGAGGGAAATTTATGGGAGTGAGTTCTCTTCTTGCCAGGGACTGAACTCAGGTTCCAGTTGGCAGCAGGTACCTTTACCAGTAAGCCATCTAGCCAGTCCACAGCTTGTTACTACCTGACACATGACTATGCCACCTTCTTTTTTGGTTTTCACTGTTGAATTCCTTCATGCAAATAAAACTTTGTTTTGTTGATTACTGGGAATTCACATTTGCACAGTGAGTAGAAGAATACTCTTGCAAGGCAAGGACTGTGTTATATCTTATATATTTTTTAATTTGCATAAGGATAGCAACATTTTACAATACTGGTATCTGCTATAAGCAAACTAGCATGTTTCCAAAACAGTGTCTTTCACATTTAAAAGAATAATATAACTTGCTGTTAGCCTTCTAACTAATTATATGAAAAATAAAATATTTTTTCTCTTTTTCCAGGAAACGCAAAAGACATCCTCCTGATACATGAAGAAGATGCTGAGGAATGGGCACTGTACTTGAAAGAAATATTTGTACATATTGTAGAAAGAGAAGCAATCCTGTTATATCCCTTGTGGAGTTTCTCTTCTTCACATTTGGAATTGCAAAACTTAAAAGCTTACAAATGTAAACTTCTGATATTATCTAATAGTCTACTTAAAGACATAACACCAAAGAGGTGTCAGTTCCTAGAGAAGATACTTCACTCACCAGAAAGTGTAGTGACCCTGCTTTGTGGGATGGAGAGCTCACATTCCTTCTTTGAATTATTAAACGTTCCCAGAAGCAGGTGGGAGATCTCAACAGAGCAAGAGCCTGAGGACTACATCTCTGTTGTCAGACAAATCTTATACACAGGTAGGAATGCCAAATCTTCTTTGTTGGTTTTTAAATGTTTATTTGCTTATGTTTTGCAATTGGAGGGCTGAAGAGGTTAGCCCAATGGTTAAGAGTACTGGCTGCCCACTCTTCCAAAGGACCCAAGTTCAATTCCCAGCACCCACATGGCAGCTCACTAAACTATAACTCCAATTCCAGAGGATCCAACACACTTTTCTGCTCTCAATGGGCACCACCCACACACATGGTACACAGTTAGACATGCAGGCAAATCACCTATATATACAACATAAAATAACAATTTTAAAGTTGTTTAAAAGCCTATGAACATCTGATATGAGGCTAAGAATAGAACATGGATGCCAAGTTCACCTAACAATGTTTTGGCTGGTCCACAAAATGCATTAAGATTCTTCATTTTTAGCTTTATTCCAGTCAAAACTTAGCATTTGTGCAACTTGGATGAGACTATGATGAAACAAGCAATCTCTATGCTCTGCTGTTTGCCAGTTTGTTTCTGAAAGATAACATCTGGCATAACTGGTAAATCCTGAACTACTGCTATCTACACTCATGTTGTTACCAGCCAAGAGCAGTTCAAAGTCTAAAGACAAGTTAGAATGCACAGCTTCTGTTGTTCTTACAATTGCATGATACATTATTACAGAATGAAATACTGTTATTTCACTGATCTTAAATGGCAAATTTGATCTTAAGCATAGAGCCATGATATAAAGAACAGAACACAAGTTCTCATTCTTCAGGTAATTGCATTCCTGTGCAGTAGTCAAGTTCTGACACTAATGTCAGCAAACGGCCTCCCTCTGCAGTGCTCCGGTGTGTCACAGAAGGTGTTACATTCAGTTGCTTCCTTGGTTTCTCAGCCTACACATAGCCTTCAAACACCTAGCTTTGTGGCTACGGTTTTGTCTCTTACAGGGAAAGGGTGGAGTTATTATTTCACGCTGGCCATTTCAGATGTCAAGGTTGGCTCTTTTTGTTGGAACAAATTTCTGTATTTTCTTGTGACCCCTCATTCTTGGGCCCTGTCTGTACTTAAGTCCCTTAATGTAACAAACATCTCTTTAACACATGACCATTTTTTCATTCCATGTGGGTTACTACTCTTTATGGTTAGGGCCTTAGAGTTTCTTGGGTCTCTCCAAAGAAGGCACTACTGGCTGTCTACCACTTGGTCCATACCTGCTTGTAAAGCTTACTTATCTTTTGTCCAAACAAGCTATGGCTTTGTCATCTATTCCTAGTGTAATTAATGACATTCATCATCAGAGCAGCAATGCAACCACAACCTGTGGCCTTTAGCCATTCCATATATGGGTTCTGCACATTTTGCAGTTCTGTAAATTGAGGGAACATACCTCAGCCCTTCTCAAATCCTCAACAGGGTTATTATCTGCCACTGATGCACTTAGAGTCCACAGTATTTAAACAAAGCAAGGCAAAACAAAAACCCTTTTCCTCCTAGTTTTCTAGTACACTGATATTTACAAATTCGTGTGTGTGTGTGTGTGTGTGTGTGTGTGTGTGTGTGTGTGTGTGTGTGCAGTGTGACCACTTATTTTTGTATGAATGTATAGGTCATGGGCACATATGTGTGCAGGCTAAAGATCAATATCAAGTGTCTCCCTCTGTCACTCACCTTACTTTTTTGAGACAACAAGTCTCATTAAACCGCACATTAATCAATCTGGCTTGTTAGAACTAGGGATCTGCCTGGCTCCACCCTCACAATAACAGATATATCCTGCTGTGCACAAATTATATGCAGTTGCTGGGAATCCAAACTCTAACCCTTATGTTTCTGTATCAGGTACATTGCCAGCTAAGTCATTTCCCCAGCCCTCAAATTAAGTATTTTGAAAGCCTGTTTTAGTTATCAGTATTACACAACTCTCTGCAAAACTTATCTATTTATAACCATAAATGAGGATAGCATACCAGTGAGTAAGGTCCCGGAAGTGAGGAGGGGCTAACCAGAGGTTCAGGGCCAGAATATGCTATAAGACTACAATCTAGGTGACTAGAGCTGTAACATCTAAAGGCTCTAGTGTATGTATACGCCTGTGCATATGTGTATCTGTATATGAGTACATATGCATATGTTTATGTGACTGCGTGTTCCTGTGTGTGTGTGTGTGTGTTTGAGTACATAGGGAGATCTTGCAATAGAGCTTTTATTGTTGACAATTCCCTTTGTTATTGTATCATCTTATGGTTAGCTAAAAGTTACTCATAATAGACATTTAAAGGCCCTTTGGAAGCAGTATTTTCAAATTCTACCATGTTCAAATTCCTTTATCTTTTGCTTTACACTTGAAGTACAATTTGACTCAGAGCAGTATTAACTTATGCTGTCCTTTATTCTACCATTATAGGATATTAAGATTTTTTACTTGTCTGCTGAGCAAAGGGCCCTTTATTTATAGGTCACCTTACTGGTCCACTCGAATGGTTCTCCATCATCACTCCACATTCTGGATTACCCCAGGGACAAGCTTTCTGGTTTTGTTTTTCCCTGTTTTCTAAAATTTATTTCAGAAGCAGTTTCTTGAGTTAAAATTTTGTTTTAGCTTATTATCATGATCTTGTTTTTCAGGAATTCGTTTTAAGTATTTGTGGGATTGATTTAGACTGCGATGCACTCCTCTCACCCTCCCTAATTCTTTCTGACTTTTTAGTATCTAATTAATTTTATTTGTATCTTTGACAGTTGCTACTTCCTTTCAGGAGTCTCACTTTCTCTTTGTTACTTCTAACTTCCTTTTAATTTTTATTGTATTTTTTCTTTGCTCATCCGTTTGACTTGAGCACCTTCATCTCTTGATCTTGTCGTGGTCACCTCTCCTTGACACCTTGACCTTCTGTATTATGAAGCCAATTTAAAAATGACATCATTATTCATTACACATTCAAAGTTTATGGTGAGATGTTTGACAACAGTAACACTACTGGATCTCTTCGTTCAATTCCCTTCTTGTCTCTCTCTTTCAGTACTTTTCCAGTACATTAATCTTTTTAATTTTGCAGAAAAAATACAATTAGAAAGTTATGAGGAAGTCTAAATAAAGTCATATAAATTATGAGTATTGCATGTGAGTTCTCCTGAGGCAGAACAGAAAAAGATAAATGGCAGAATTGTAAAGGATTCCTCACACCCATAGTTTCTACTTTTTCTGAATAACTCTCTCTCTCTCTCTCTCTCTCTCTCTCTCTCTCTCTCTCTCTGTGTGTGTGTGTGTGTGTGTGTCTGTCTGTCTGTCTGTCTGTCTGTCTGTGAAGGTGCATGCCTGCCGTGATAAATTTGTAGAGATGAGAGGACAGCTCTTGGGAGTTGAAATTCCTTTTTACCTTCTGCAGGGTAAACCCTCTATAGATAGCACACCACTCATTTGAAACTATTAACACTGATTTTCCTACATTCAAATTTTAGACCTCAAAGCTTTTAGAGTAATATAGATATACCAAATGGAAATATTAGAAGAGACTGTTGAATTAGTGTCTGCTGATAGCTTCTGGGGGAGGACTCAGCTTTCAAGGTGGTAATCCAAGTGGGTTGACCACAGCTTTGAGTATATGGACAGCACACATTGGACTGGTGGGTTAAAACAAAAACAAAACATGAAGAGAGCTGGAAAGGGCATGGAAGAATGGTTCTGGGAGGAGTCGGGGACGGATGGGTGGGAAATCTGATGTACGGACATCTGAAATTCTCAATGAATTGCTTGTGTGTATTTAAAAGGCTGTTGAAATATATAACATAGTTTTCAGAGACAGAGGGATGAAACAGGAAAGCGGGCAGTTGGGGCATACATGATCTTTATGTAACATTGCTGCAGTCTGCTTAATGATTCATTTGCTCTGAGAAACTCCTTTAGTGGTCCACTATGTGTTTTATATTTCATGTCACCATTCATATTGAATATGTAAAGCCTAGTTTTCAAGACAGAAAACAATATGAAATGGATAAAATAGGACAAAAAATGTGGAATTCCATTCTTACTATGCATTTTTTGCCTTTCCTTCACCAAATAGAGAAATTACACCAGAATAAAAAAGAAACCTTTTATTCGGAAACATGCTGTGATAAAAAGGATAATAAAAATGCCAGGGAAGTCATGAAAATAATTAAATGTTTAATATATTCACACAGACAAAGAAATATCACAGGAAATTTTATAAAGTTTAATGAAAGAGAAAGATATTTAATAACTATAATACTCAGGCAAAGTTTATAAAAATTTTAAAAAGTTAAGTAGTGATTCATGTTTCATCTGAGTGTTTAATTTCCCTTTAATAAATTAAGAAAACTAAATTTCCTGTCTCCCTAATTCTCAAATGGAGACCAACACAAATCCATGTGAGCTTCCTCCTCACTGCTTTACAGCCACAAGGACAGCTTTTCTCCCCTTTCCTGTTCATTTCATCATTTGGTTTGGCTCTGCATGTAAAATTTTAGTTAAAAAATAGTACTTCTATCTAAGTTTCATGCATCATTGTTTATATGATATATATATAATTTATATGATAAATATATATATATATATTATTCTCAAAGTTATAAAAAATCCAGCATCCTTTTTTATTTAATCTTTTAATTTCTTTGAGAATTTCACATGAGTACTATATTTACTTACTATCTGTCCTCACTTCTTTCTCCTACGCTCCCTGTGCCCCCACCACTCACACTGAAATTTATGACCTCTTCTTATTATTGTTGCACACACACTCACTCATATATATGCACATATATGCATATATATATGTGTGTGTGTGTGTGTGTGTGTATTCACACATAAATACAACCTGCTGAGTCTACTTAGTGTTATTCTTAAGCCTAAAACACTACACATACATATGCATGTATGCATTTACTTGTACATATTGCGTATTTCTTTTAAAATGAAATGTGTTTAATGCTGACTGATTGGAATTAGACAACGTATAAGGGGTCTTGTCCCTGGGATGAGTGAATCTCCTGCTCTCAGTAGCCATTAATTGCTTGTATTTCTTCATCTAGAGGTGGGGACTTGTGGCACCACATATCCACATTGACATATCAAATGGTGTTGTTATGCTGGTCTTGTTTAGACAAACATATTGTTTAGGTTTCATGAGTGTTGTTTTTCTATCATTAGTTAAAAAAAATACTGTCTCATACAAAAATCCTAGTCTTCTGGATTTTAAAATCTTTCTAGCCCTCATTCCTGCTATTTCCCAAGACTTGGGTCTATATAGTCTCTTTGGAGATGTGTCAGTTGGGGTTGAACACTGCATGGTCAAATGTTCTCTTCAGTTTTACTAGTTGAGGATTTCTGTAATGGTTTCTGTCTATAACAAAAAGCAAGAGCTGACCAAAGCACTTACCTGCGTGTGTAAGGATATGTATTTAGTATTTAAAATGCAGTTAGAATTTTACTGACTCAGGACAGTGACAGTAGTAGCTTTTCCTTTAGTTAGTATCCAGAACCTCACCAGTCACAAATAGTTGGCTAGGTTTGCCATAACAAGCATGAATCCTTCCTACTTCAGGGGACCTTAAGTCCTATTAGATGGCTGTTGGTTGCACAGAAGACATATGTACCACTATTGCACCCATGAGAAATCTTTCTGTACAATTCATTTGTGTTTATAGACCTTTCAGCTGGACAGGCCTATTAATTCTTTCTCTTCCCTCCGCAGCTTGCATAGCACTCTCAGATATTGTGAGGGCTGTCCCTCAGGGAGTAGTCTGCCATGTTTGTTTCAGCTCAACTCCTTCAAATCATGTATCTCAAGAATGTACTGTCTTCAAGAATGTTTTTCTCAGTCTCTTTCTAGAGAGAATAAATGTTCCCATTTATAAGCTTAGACATCTTTGGTTAGTTTTATTCCTAGATATTTTTGGAGTCTATTGTTAACACAACAAAAGTGTGTTTGTTGTTGGGTATTTAGAAAAGCTATTAATTTTTTTAGTTGATTTTATATCCTACAATATTGCCAAAAATATGGGTCATGTCTAGAAGCTTCCTTGTAGATTTTTTGAGAATTTTGTATGTCTCTGTATGTATATATACATACATACACACATATATATATATATATATATATATATATACATATATATACATATATATGAGTCTGTGTATACATGTATATATATGTATATATGTGTATGTATGTACATGTGTACATATATATATACATAAATAATAGCACCTGCAAATAGGTATAAATTGACTTCTTTTCCTATTTTGATCTCTTTGATTCCCTCTCTTGCTCTAGCTATCACTTCAAGAGCTATATTAAAAATGGGTGGGAATGATGGACAGCACTGTCTCATTCCTGATTTTTTAAAGATTTATTTATTATTAATTTTTAATTTATTATACAGTGTTCTGCCTGCATGTGTCCCCGTAGGCCAGAATAGGGCAACAGATTCATTACAAATGGCTGTGAGCCATCATGTGGTTGCTGGGAATTGAACTCAGGACCTCTGTCTTTATGTGTCTGCAGTATTATAATACTACTACCAGGATTTACCTATGTGATTATCAGATTTAAGATCTGCAATATTGAAGATAGTCATTTATAATTCCTGTGGTTCTTCCCACTTGTCCTGACTGCATTTGTCAAATTGAAACAAGATAGGATCGTTTGAGAAGAGAGACTCAACTGGGAAAATGATTCTGTAAGATTTTCCTGTGGGCAGGTCTGTAGGTGTTTTCTCAATGTGGGTGGTGTCACCTATGGGCAGGTGTGGTTGGGTGGGTAAGAAAATGGATCAAGTAGGGCATGAGAAGCAATCCAGTGAGTAAGTAGCTTTCCTCTGTGACTTCTGCTTTATTTCCTGCTGCCCTCTGGGTCCCTTCCTCAGGCTCCTGATCTGACTTCTTTTGAGGATGGACTCTGATGTGAAAGTGAAAGCAAAAATAAACCCTTTCCTCCTAAATTGCTTTTAGTCATGGTGTTTTATTACAGCAATAGAAGCCCTAACTAAGAGACCTCCCCTGCAGTAAAGACTTGATCAGGCTCCTGTAGAGCCTTGTTCCTCTCAGCTCTGTACTGGCACTCTTTCACACTGGCCTTCCATGCTTTGTCACTTCATTGTACTTAATTCCTTCAGTCCACCTCTTGGGACTTTGATTCCCATCTGCCACTGAAAGTCTGCTTCTAATCCCACTTATCAAGTGATATCAAACTGTTCACTTCTAATCGGTCCCTTTAGATATTTTATAAAAGCCACCCTTGATTTCATTATAGCCTGGTTCTCTCTTTTAATTTATCCACTAACTTAGTCTTTTTGGGGGAGAGGCAGTAGTAAATGTGAATTCCTGGCATGGTTCTCTGAGGATTGTTTCTGTTTAATATTTTACCACCGTAATCATTGTAACGGGAACTTAATATGTAGAAAGCTCCAGAGGCCTAATTTCAATGTGTTTGCTAGAGAAATGATTTAGGTCTTTCTATGCAAGAAATTAAATTTACACCCAAGATCCCTTTAACCTTGTTTTTGGCTTGCCCTTTGGGATTATATGTTAGCTAGAATCTACTCAGATCCTAAAAGTTGACTGAGGCTAAGATCTAGTGAAGACAAAGTAGGAAGACTGAGGGAAAAAAAGGAAATGTTTTCGAAGATGGAGTCTTCCAGATATATGGGAAACCCAAGTCTCTACACACGAGAATGTCAGCCAGAATGAGTATGCATTCACGTGTGGGATGGGTGGCAGGGGTTGTGATGGTTGTTGATGTGGGCTGCTCACAAATTTTGTCTTCACTTTTAGGTCATTCGTGTGTGAAGCTAATGTTATAATTGATGTCACTGTTAAACCTATGTTTGATGTTAAGGAACTGGTTGTCATAAATCTCTATTTTGTTATGTTTTTATAAACTCATTGTTTGGAAATCTTCATAAAACCAAGAAACAGTTTCTTTTCAGTCAGGAGTGGACCAGGATTTGAAGAGTTAGACATTTCAGCGAATCAACATCTCCTCATACACTGCATGACAGGGCTTTTATTAGTCTCGATGCTAAACAACAAAAGCTGCCTTTCTCTTTGTTTCCTGTTTCCATGATTCATTTTCCTTGTCACAATCCATTTATGAAATAGAGCATCTCAAGTGGCTTTGTGGAGTGATAGTATGAGATTTATAGACATTCTAATTTAAAAGGAAAAAATTTAAAGCAATTTTTAAACACTATAAAAATTTCTTTTTTAAAAATGCTGAAAGAAAAAAAATATTATGCCTAAATTGGTAAGGGGTGATTCCATAGCAACCTGAGATTTAGCCACTTTTTCAGAACAAACTATCCATGCTTCTCTAAAGATCGTTTTAAATATATGAAGCCCACATTTTATCTTCTCACCCTTCATGAGTTAGCAAAGATAATAAGTAGTCTCATTTCATTGCACAAAAGATGTGATCTAATTAAGTTTCATATGTTGTTGGCTTGCATGGCACTGCATATCAGTAAGCTGAGTTCAGAAGCAGGTCAAAAATACTTTTTTTTTAAACAGTGAAGCTTCAAGTACAGAGCATTTATTGATTTATTCGTATTATAATGTCATGTTAGAATGATATGTAGTATAGTGCACTAATTAAATTGTAGCAGTAACATCATGGCTGCTCCAAAAATTGATATCTTGGGAGTGTCTTGGGGGACTCCATTAGATCAAAACTGTAGCTGTCTGTATTCCCAGTAAGGGGCCCTCTTGAGTAGGTTGTCCAATGACTGCCCTAAACCTGTACACTGGTTATGGCTCAGATGTATTTCAGAAATAGGACTGTGGCATCTAAACAACCTTGCCCAGGAAAATTTACTCTTGGCTTCTCACATATTTCATTTTCCCTAACATCACCTCCTCTAACTTAGTGAAAAATGAAAGAATTAATGAAATCAGGGCAAAAAAAACCTGTAATTACTTTGAAATATTTATAAATTTAATAACAACAAAAATGTTCATTAAGCACATCCCATTAAAACTTTTGTTAAATCTCCAGGCAATTAGGATGTGCAGAAGTTGTCAAATTTAAAGACATTAGAGAGGCAACAAAAGAGAAGTTATTTTCAACAACTTAATACACTATGCTTAGATCATTCCTGGCCAAGTCTACTGAAGCATAATTGTTTATCAGATTAGAAGGAAAGTTTTTAGTAATTGAGTTTTAGTTATAACACTTTAGTAAAGCCCATTTGTCAGACATATGCAGTGATTAAAAATCATCAAAGAACCAGGGAGGTGGCTCAGTAGGTAAGGACAATTGTCAGGTAAGCATAGAAACTTGACATTAATCTTCACAACCCACAGAAATGTGGTGGAGAGAACAGACTCCATGAAGTTGTACTCTGACCCACAAGTGTGTAGCTTGATACACATGCCCATGTACCACACACACACACACACACACACACACACACACACACACACACACAAATAAATAAATAAATAAATAAATAAATAAATAAATAATCAACCAACCAACCAAATAAATAAATGCAAAGATCCTAGAAGGGGTTATTTTTCCTTGTTATTTCAATTATTTATTTAAGTTTTGTAGTATGGTAGAAGTGAACAAATCCTCTGAGACCCGTAGTTTTGGAGGCCAACAACATACAGTTTCCACGAGGATGTTTTGGTATAGAAGAGGCTAGGGAATTAGTCTGAGGTAAGTGGGTTCTGAAGCACTTTCTCTTTAGTTAGTAGAGTTTGAATTTTACTTGTTGGTCACTGAATTCAAAGTCCTTTCAGTTGTGATATAAAATATAACCAGACAGGGGGGTTTTGACAGTTACTCCAACACTGTGATATATGGACAACCCTGACAGTGTCTGAGGAAAAGTAGGTATTATAAAGGCACAGGGGACATGATGATGGCCTCAATGAAAGAATGAACAACAAGAAGGATTCTGAATGGCATATTGGAAAATTGTTGGGAAGCCAAAATAAAGTCCTGTTTCAGGTTGAAGCTTTACACAATATGTGATTTAAGCCATTATATCTATGCTGAGGAATCCTAAATGTACTATTCTAGGCTAGCAATTTTTCCTTCTGTTTTGTTGTAAACATGGCTTTCTCTAGGATACTGAGACCCTCAGAAAGCTCATTTTAATGAATGCATTGTTTGAGGTGCTGGTGAGACGGCTCACTTGGTAAAGCACTTGCTGCCTAACCTGATGACTTAAGTTCCATCCCGGGACACACATGGTGAAAGGATCACCCTTTACAATTGCCACAAACAACATAATGTACCTTGGGGTAACACTAACCAAAAATGTGAAAGACATGTACCATAAGAATTTTGAGTCTCTAAAGAAAGAAATTAAAGAAGATACCAGAAAATGGAAACAACTCCCATGCTCTTGGATAGGTAGGATCAACATAGTAAAAATGGTAATCTTGCCAAAAGCAATCTACAGATTCAATCAAAATCCCAACACAATTCTTCACAGACCTTGAAAGAACAATTCTCAACTTTATATGGAGAAACAAAAGACCCAGGATAGCCAAAACATCCCTATACAATAAAGTAACTTCTGGAGGCAACACCATCCCTGACTTCAAGCTCTATTACAAAGCTATAGTCCTGAAAACAACTTGGTATTGGCACAAAAATAGACAGGTTGACCAATGGAATCGAATTGAAAACCCTGATATTACAACACACCTATCAACACCTGATTTTTGACAAACAATCTAAATTTATACGATGGAACAAAGAGAACATCTTCAACAAATGGTGCTGGCATAACCGGTTGCAGACATGTAGAAGACTGCAGTTAGACCCAAGCCTATCGCCTTGCACAAAACTTAAGTCAAAATGGATCAAAGATCTCAACATAAATCCACTTACACTGAACCTATTAGAAGACAAAGTGGGAAATACCTTGAATTAATCGGTACAAGAGACAGCTTCCTGAACATTACACCAGTAGCACAGACACTGAGGTCAACAATTGATAAATGGGACCTCCTGAAACTGAGAAGCTTCTGTAAGGCAAAGGAGACAGTCAGCAAGACAAAACGGCAGCCCACAGACTGGGAAAAGATATTCACCAACCCCACATCTGACAGAGGGCTGATCTCCAAAATATACAAAGAACTCAAGAAGCTAGTCTCCCAAACACCAAACAATCCAATTAAAAAGTGGGGTACAGAACTAAATAGACAATTCTCAATAGAGGAATCTAAAATGGCTGAAAGACACATAAGAAAGTGTTCAACATCCTTAGTCATCAGGGAAATGCAAATCAAAACAACTCTGAGATACCATCTTACTCCTGTCAGAATGGCTAAAATCAAAAATACCAATGACAGTTTATGCTGGAGAGGATGTGGAGAAAGAGGAACACTCCTCCACTGCTGGTGGGAGTGCCAACTTGTACAGCCACTGTGGAAATCAGTATGGCGACTCCTCAAGAAAATGGGAATCAGTCTACCACAAGATCCAGCAATTCCACTCTTAGGCATATACCCAAAAGAAGCACATTCATATAACAAGGACATATGTTCAACCATGTTCATAGCAGCATTATTTGTAATAGCCAGAAACTGGAAGCAGCCTAGATGCCCCTCAACCGAAGAATGGATAGAGAAAATGTGGTACATTTACACAATGGAGTACTACTCAGCAGAAAAAAACAATGGAATCTTGAAATTTGCAGGAAAATGGATGGAACTCGAAGAAACCATTCTGAGCGAGGTAACCCAATCACAAAAAGACAAACATGATATGTACTCACTCATATGTGGACCTGCTTTATGATACATAGTAGTGACCATGCTTTATCAGAGCTGTTTTTAATGATGTTGCTCAGAATGGTTTCCTCCCAGATGATGACTGAGAAGCTAATTAAAAAAAAATGGTGCCAAGTACCACAAGAGTAACAGAACTGTGCTGTTTTCTGGGATTTTGTTTTTTACTTTTTTGTTGTTTGATTTTGGTTTTGTTTTGTTTTTTGTTTTTTGTTTTTTGCTTTTTAAATGGAGTGTGCTGGATGTCTCTACAATTTTGTTCAAATGACTGCAGAACCTGGAAAAGCTGTTGCTGCTATTGATGCATAACATATTGCCATTATTGCTCTTTTTATATAAATATATATATATATATATGCTAATTGAAACTCAAATATGTGATGAATCCAAGGTGTTTCAGTGAGTGCTCACCTGTGCATGCAAATTTGATTTCATCTTTAGTAAGTAGTAAAGTTATATGCTTGCCAAAAAAAATAAGTGACACACTGGAAGACAAATGTCACACAATTTCAATTTTATGTGTAACCTAGAAATGATGAACTTATGGGAACAGAGAACAGAATTGTGGCTATTAGGCTTCAATGTGGGTCTTTTAACAATGGGGAAACGATTGGTTTAAGAATATAAAACTGCAGTTGGACAAGAGGCATGTACTCTGTGAAGTCTTGAGGTCTACTGAGAGCATGATAAATATGGTTGATAACAATATGCTATATTTTAAAACTTGTGAGATAGTATACTTTAAGTGTTCTCAAAATAAGAATGATGAATATGTGTGATATAACATGTTAATTGGTTTAACTTAGCCATGCCATTGTGAACATACTGTATTGTGTATCATAATTGTGCATGACTTTATTTATGAGCTAAATAAATGAATGAAAAAAAAAGAAGGAACTTTGAGAGCCCATCCCACTTGAAGGGATGCTCTCATCCGGGACACATGGGGGAGGGCCTAGGCCTGGCCCAGGATATGTTGTGGAATTTGGGGAGCCCCCGTGGAGGGCTCTACCCTCTATGGGGAGTGGAGGGGAAAGGGATGGTGGGGGGTTGGGGGGAGGGGGAGAGGGAGAAGGGATTGACATGTGAAATTATAATTTGTAAAAATTAAATAAAAAATTAAATAAATTAAAAAAGGATAATAAAAAAATAAAAAAGAACCAGCTCACTCAAGCTGTCCTTTGACCTCCACGCGAGTGTGCATGCACACAGTAAGTAGTATAGGTGTGCGCACACACAAATAAATTACAAATTTAAAAATACATAGTTTTTTAATGTCACAAAGTAATGGGTTTTGTTGTGGCATTTTCTCATCCAGATTTGTGGTGTGCATGTGTATGTGTGTGTGTGTGAGAGGGAGAGAGACACAGAGAGATACCTTGTTCTTTTTTTCTTTTTTCCATTTATTTAAATTAGAAACAAGATTGTCTTACATGTCAATCCCAGTTCCCTCTCCCTCCCCTCCTCCCCTACCACCCCCCAACTAAAACCCTACATATAACATAACCTTTCTGCTCCCGAGAGAGGATGAGGCCATCCATAGGGGGGTCTTCAGAGTCTGTCATATCCTTTGGAATAGGGCCTAGGCCCACTCCCGTGAGTCTTGGCTCAGGGAGTATCCCTTCATGTGGAATGGGCTCCCAAAGTCCACACCTATGCTCGAGATAAGTACTGAACAGTACAGGAGGTCCCATAGATTTCCAAGGTCTCCTCACTTAAACCCATGTTCCTAGGGTCTGGATCAGTCCCATGCTGGTTTCCCAGCTATCAGTCTGGGGACCATGAGCTCCATGTTGTTCAGGTCAGGTGTTTCTGTGGGTTTCACCAGCCTGGTCTGGACCCCTTTGCTCATCAGTCCTCCTTCTCTGAAACTGGATTCAAGTTCAGTTCAGTGATTAGTTGTAGGTGTCTGCTTCTACTTCCACCAGCTGCTGGATGAAGGCTATTGGATGGCATATAAGTCAGTCATCAATCTTGTTATCAGGGGAGGGCATTTAAGGTAGCTTCGCCTCTGTTGCTTAGATTGTTAGTTGGTGTCATCTTTGTAGATCTCCAGACATTTCCCTAGTGCCTGATTTCTCTGTAAACCTTAAATGTCTCCTTCTATTATGGTATCTCCTTTCTTATTTTCTTCTATCCCCCCCCCCGACTCAACCTTTCTGCTCCCTCATGTCCTCAATGACAAAACTTGGTGAGTGAAGTGTCATTTTCTTTCATTTGTTCAAAAATTTTCAGTGTTCAGTTTAATGGAAGTCAGCCTCTTATACTTGCTTCTTCAGCAATATGTTCTAAATGGATAAAGTCTCATCTTCCCCCACTTTGCAGTTAGTGAGAGAGAAGATTCTTCAGTGCTGCACCCAGACTACACAGTTTCTAGAAGTTCATAAACTGAGAAGAGCACTGCCTTTTATTCTGAGCTGATCTTATCTGTGCACCAGTGATTGCCTCCATAGCATCATAGAGTGGCCACTTGGAAAGTAGTGCTGGACCAAATTACACCAATCTTCTAAATGCTGGCAAGCTTTATCCCACCCCCCCAAACCACATAAATGAATGTCTCTATTGCTTTCTAGCTCATAGGATGCATATGTTTCTCCCAAAATTCCATCTTTTCATATGAAAACTCATTGTTTCTCAGTAGCAATGACTATTATTAGTTTTCCTTGAAATGGCAGGTGCACTTCAAGCTTTTAAGAAAATGTCTGTAAGAACTTGTCTGCATGACCATAGATGTGACTTTTCACTGTCCTTTCAAATGCACCTGAAAACCAGCCTGGTGATTTGTTTATCTGCCACCCACTGAACTTTCCATGTGGGCTTCATTGGACAGTTATGACCTTCAGCAGTAGACATGCAGTAGGCATGCTGGCATAGAGAGTGTGAAAAGGTCACAGGGGACTTCTTTTTAATGAAATTGGGATAATTAGGTCCAGTAGAACATGGCCTATATGAAGCAACTATGTTCAAATACTGGACATCCAGCTGCTTAGGGATGTTATCCTTGACAGGGAGAGAGAGTGGTTGGGTTCTTCTTGAAGTTGCTACCATTATTACCTGCAAGAAGAAACCTCCCAGCCACAGTAGGAGAGAGTCTAGGTGGACTTGTGGATTCCTGGAGTTTAGGAGATGGCAAGCACGGCTCAGCAGGGCTAAAGTAAGGTGATTGGAGTTTGGAAGCAGATAGTGGAAAGAAGCCTGTAGAGAGGGCTGCACAGGAGCCCTTCATTAGGATTCTGTCCCCAAAGTCCTTTTGTGTGAAGAATCTACTCAAAACCAATGAACTGCCCTGAGGATCGAGGGTCACATGAATTCACTCAGGGCAGAGAGTAGTTTCTGTCCCTTTCAGCAAGAGTGATAAAAACTTCATTACCCCTAAAGCACCAGGTATATGGGCACTGAAGGCAAAATTATCCCTGCATAACAAACTATACTGGCCTTTCCACACAAATTTAATAGTAAGTTTAAAAAGAATCAAGCTGTTTTGACATAATGAAACTGTATCTCCAAGCAAAACTAAAGACTAGCTATAGAAGTAAAACACTTCAAAGTTGCATCTGGCAGCAAATCAAAAATGACCCAGCATGCAAAGAAGGAACTTTTCCCTCATAAACAGGAGAAACATCTGTTGTAAAGGACTTGATTCCGGCATGTGCAGACACCCAGCAAATACAGTAAGAAATCAGATGATATAACTAAAGTGTTAGGCAAGAAATTTAAATAGATGTGTCACCAAACAAACCATTGAGAACGTAAGTAAGCAAGGGAAGTGTTGTCAATGCCATGATTCATTTGGGGAATAAAAATTTAAAGCACTCTATGCCATTCACAGCCGCTAGAATGGTTGAAATTGGCAAAGCAGGCGGAACTCCCAACACTGCTTGTGAGCATCTATGATGGTACAGCTGCTTTGGGGAAAGTTTTATAATTTCCTAGATACACAAACATAGCCCTTCTCTATGATCCAGTCATTTTCTCCTGTTCACCTAAGAGAAATGAGTGCATATATCTGTGCAAATATTCATGGGAGCTTTATTGCAAAGACAAAACAGGTATATATGTACCCATAAAAAGACAAGTGTGTCCTAGTCGTAAACTGGGGAACCAGCACTGCACCGAACCAAGCTCTCCGAGTGTGGGTGCCAGCTAGGAGGCCAGGGCAGTCTATGGGACCTCTAACAGTGGAGCCAGTGTTTATCCCTAAATCACAAATGGATTCTGGGACCCCATTTCCTATGGAGGGATACTGTTGCAGCCCAGATATGGGAAGGAGGAGCCCTCCCCCAAATGATGTGACAGACTTTGATGATCCCCCATGGAGGGCCTCACTATCCCTGAGGAGTGGATAGGGGGTGGGTTGGGCTGTCAGTGGGGAGCTTGGGAATATGGGAGGGTATGGGAATGGGGCGATTGTAAATAAGAGTGCTTCTAAAATAAAAATATATAAAGTAAAAAATTAAGCATAAAAAGACAAGTGTGTATTTACGTATATATATTCATAAATATGTATGTATATATACTGGCCATATAGATATAGATACATACATACGTATTCATACATTGAATATATATGGTTACACTTGTATTGATTAATCATCAGTGAAGTTTAATGGCATAATATTTAATGTAACACAAGAGACAGTTCTAAATGGAATTTCTATGTCTTTTACCTGTTGGTCAGTTGTGATTAATGTTTGTTGCCCCTCAATTCATGTGTGGTGAATGATAGCTGGTTTGCCCTCTATGGCCTTTGTAACATAGTACAATTATTTTTCAATTGCTGTGTTGGGAAAATTGTCTCATCCTTACAGAACCCTTGGTCACTGTTCTAACACACACTCCCCACCAGGCTTCATATTCTCTGCTTCACTTCTCCAGATTTGCTAATTCATTGTTTTCCCTTTTCCTGTCTTGATAAAAAAAAAATGAGTTCTATTCCTATGCTCTATTTTAAAGATTGCATCGTTGCCCCCGTGACTCCAAGCTGTCTCACAGACTTTCCTCTGTCCCAGCTCAGCTCTACCTCTGCCTTGTAAATGTCTTTTCTCTCATCTGTTACCTGAGACCTGCAGCTGTCCTTTCAGGATCTGCGGTCACTATCTCCCAGTCAGTGACCTGGGCCTTCCCTCTTTGTTCTTAGATGATCACCAGGTGGTTAGGCTTCTGAACTGCCTGTGGAATACATTTAAAATCCTCTAGAGTAGTAACACAAAGCCTCTCATTATCTAATTCTACCTGAAATGTTTTTAATTAGCAACAGGATTTAGAGACCCTATGTTGATTTTCCCACTAATTTAAACAATAATTAGTTGATTCCAACAATGATAGCCTAGTACATTTAAGAAAAAGGCAGTAGTACAGTTTTATACTTATTAGAATTTATTAAAGTCTGAAAAATTATTATTTTTAGACTTAAAATAAATTATTAAAATGCCAACTTTAGCATTTAGAGATTGGATATCTGCCTTTTTCTTTAAGAAACTAATGGTTCATTATTATTTCAGAATTCCAATTAAAATGATGGATTGTTTGAAATGTATATTATTCAAAAAGTCTGAATTATGAATGTGAGTTCAGGTATTTGATACTTTACATAAGGGATTTCTTTTGTCCTAAAGTGCTTCTCTGGTTTACAGAATTGAATAAACAGTTGGAATTTTCCTGAGGTGGGAGAAGCCCAGGTTTCAAGGGCCTCAGTTTATGGTGCATATTCTAATTCCTTTAAAGATCTTTTATTTGAATCAGTTTATCTTTTAATAAATTTCTGTTTTATTTTGTTGTCTACATTTTTCTTATTTTCTTTCTTCTTGGTCATTCTTATGTATATAAAGTGAAGTAGTCATCTGCTGTGTTAAAGGCATCACTCCTAGGCTTTCTTGAACACTAGCTCAAATGTCAAAGTGATGGAACTCTGAAGAGGCAATCCTTGATATGTTCAGGGAGTTGACCCCAGAAACCCAAAGAAAGATGCCCACACCCTTTATGTAAATGAAACAATAATTGCATATGTCCTCTGCACTTACAACCATGAACTTTCAATCTCTAGATTGCTTAAACTTAATGCAATGTAATTCTGTAAGTACTGTGTTATTTAGGGGATAATGGTGACAGAAATGTCAGTGTGTGTCTAGTGCAGGCACAGCTTTAAAACTACTTCCAATCAGTGTTTGATTGGATTGGAGATGGGAAAGTCACAGCATCAGAGGACCACTTGTATAAGACCATGAAAACACAGAGTTTTAGTATCTGTTGACTAATGCAAAGCTTCCAACTGTATGTGAGGACAGTTGGTAGCTGAAGTGCCGAGAACTGTAATGCAGGTCTGGTCTCTTTATGATGACGGAGCCATTGGAGTTGAAGGTTTATTCAGGATCCATGATCTGTGTTTTACTTAGACACATTCTGCTCCAGCTAGTTATCAACCACTTGCTAGTCCCAGTAATTACTTTCCTAGAAAGACATTTGAACAGTATTTTCTAAATGTTAGTAATATTTACTCCATGCTACAAGTTTAGGCTAGGACCATAATAAAGAGTTAGGTACAAAAGAATGTACTGGAAACATCTATTATATTTTTATATTTCACACATAAGGCAGAGAAAGAAACTGGCATACTTTACTTTGTTCTTCAATTAGGAACATACTATGTATTTTAAACTAACAAATGAATATTTTTGAAACTGGATGTTTTATGATACCACTAAATGAGAGCTCATTTATACCTAAATATTGAGGATAACTGTTTCAATCTGTTTAAATTTCCATAATTTTTTCAATTGTTTTTACTGATATCTTAATATTCTTACTTATAGGAAAAGTAATTTCTTTAAAATTAATTCTCATGTATTAATTATGTAATAGATTTGAAATGGCACATTTTCCTAGGATCTTCAGGGTTTTTTTTTTTTACTGTATTTTTTAGTAAGAGTTTTCCACTTACTTTGAATTGCATCAAAAATGTTGATATAGATTAGTTTCACAAAACCCTCATCATATGCTCATCTTGTATTTATATATTTTAGTGTTTGTAGCAGTGTAAGTTGCACTTATCAGTCATGTTAAAGAGCTTCTGCCATGAGAAAGCTTACCTCATTTAACAGGAATTAAATGCATTATTGTTAACAGGTACCAATTTGACTAGCATTATGGAAACTGAGAAAATGGATTTTCAGCTCAACTA
Source organism: Cricetulus griseus (assembly GCF_003668045.3). NCBI lineage: Eukaryota > Metazoa > Chordata > Mammalia > Rodentia > Cricetidae > Cricetulus > Cricetulus griseus. Next base: position 23,281,468 of record NW_023276806.1, read on the forward strand.
GAAAGCTACTTGACTCCCTGGAAGATGCTGTGTCATGTGCTCCATTAGTCTTTAAGCTTCTTGGCAAGGAGATTCTACTTTAAACACAACTCCATCTTTTGTAAGGGCTAGGACTATATGGAATAATTTTTAAACTTTCTAAGATCTTCACGACTCAGTGAAACTCACTTTAGGACAAGAGAAAGTGTAGTTTATTTTGTATTTGCTTTTGTTTTTTAGCCTTTCACATCTTTTTTAGAAGTTAGGGAAAAATTAGATATTCACTTTCAAGGAAGATATGCTAAGATTCTAATGAGCTGTACAGTTACTTGATCTTTACAACTATATAAAACCAACTTTGAATAATGGATAGTAACTTTGGAGCCCAAAGGAGTAGTTAAAGGTATATGGTTTGGCAAAAATATGTACAGTGTAGTAGTAAACACAAACGAAGTCAGAAAGAAAGTCACTCAAAATGACAACACTTAGAGGCAAGCCCTGCTAATATTTTGGCCTATTTTATTCTATCATTAAATTCCTAGGTTGCTAAATGCAAACTTTTTAAAAGTTGAGAAAATACTTTCCAAATATGTGCATAGTTTCAGTTAAACACAGAGTTATAAATTAAGTTGGAGTATAAAATAGAGCATGAATTGTACTAGATATTTTAGCAAATATGAAAAATGTTTAAGTAATTTCTAAATTTCTTAATGGTAGATCAAAATGTCTATTTTTCTTAGACTTGGGGATGCTGTATTAAAAACTGTTCTACAAGAAAATGAAACCGCACCAAAATTTCACTCTAATAAAAGAGTTTTAATTTGCAAATGATAGTTTAAGTCATCAAGTAAGGCCTTGCCATAAGGAAGAAGAGGCTCAGACATGATGGCAGCCATTAATCAGCTCATTGATGACAGGAGATGAAAACACATTTCAGAAATAAGCTACAAGCAGATAACTGTCATGAGAATGGAAGATGTAAATTCATATGATGACTTTTCTAGTGGTCTATATGAAGTTAAAAAACTCACCCTTTGCCTAGTTAGAAAGTTCTCACTAGTGAAGTTGAGGCAGGCCTGTCTCCTTCACAATGTTGAGATTATGAGTATATACCATATTGGCTCTTTAATTGGCTATTTTTCTGAGAATGAAACTCAGATCCTCATGCAGTCATGACCCATACCTACCAAAGGAGTTATTGTCCCAGTCCTCTAAAGTATAACTTTTAAATGCCACTACTACAGATACAAAATAGCATATTATCTCTCTTCCCTATTATACTTTTTCAATTTGTTTCCTAACATACATTGATGAATTTCTGTGGAGCAAGCACTGTTAGAAGAACATGAGAAGAGCCACCATTATTTATTGATTAGGACTCTACATTTGTCATAATTTGTTATTTTCTAAGTAGTGGCAGCCAATCAATTATAAAACACACAGCCACTCTGCTAGAATGCTTTGTAAAATGCTAGAAAATTTCCTTGTGCACTGAGAACTAATATATATATACATACAAACTCTTATGTCTATGTAAATCAGCAATCCTAACTAGAACATCATCCTAATGTTAATTAGTGTATACTCCTATGCTATGGTCATAACTGATGCCTTAGACATTGCCTCCAGAGTTTGAGGTCATATGTTGTTTGTAACAATTTTTAAAAGTTTGTGTCAGGTCATTCTTGTGATAACTCTACCATTGTGTAATGGATATATAATCAAATTACAATCATATCCATTGCATGATAGTGATTATAATCACATCCATTACACAGTCACATCTCCTCTTTTAAAGTATTTATCTGAGGTCTCTTGTCACTTTTGATGAAAATTTAACTAACACAATGACTATCAAGTTTTCTAAAATGTTTGATTAAATAAAAATAATTTTGCCCTGTTGATGTTCTTCATATTGATCTGGGTGACTCTTATGTGATAGTTTATCTATCAAGATGGTGATTATTTTTTGTGACAGACAATATTGTTCTTGAAAGTCATTGTCAATTGCCAATTGCTAGTGCACCTTTTATAAATACCCTGGGTTGAACACTTTCACATCATAAAGCCATGCCCCCACTTAACCCACTGAGAAGTACGGGCCAGCCCTCCTTTTCTTTCTCTTCTAACTTTGAGAAATTAGAAAATATACCAGACTTCACACATTGCCTTTCTCAGCATTCATGCCCAGTATGTTTTGTCTAGAAGGAATCTCTAGAGTTTCATTTGGACAAAGGCAAACTGCTCTTTCCCAATAACAGTTGCACCTGGAGAAGTCCCAGTGCTCCCAGTTGATACAAATTAGATTGTAAGTTATTACCAGGAGCTTTAGCTTCATAGAGCTTGGACTAGTTTGATTTGTTTATCTCTGAAGTCCCTGCCAGTGCATGCTGTGAATCTGGGGTTTCTTTATTTTTGGATAGTAGTTTGGAAAAGCCAATCTTATATTTGAAATTATGCTTTACAATCATGTGTTGGGATCTATTTTCTCTGGGTATCCATATTCATCTAACTTCTGATTAACTTCAGACTTTCAGAACTGCTCAAAGTTGGCTGTAACTCAGTGGTACATGTCACTATCTCATGTTCTAAGTCAATTACTTTCCTTAGACAATCTAGGATATCTTGCTTGCATATTGTAGAAGGGGATAGATGCATATATTTAGTCTGAGGTCTTGATCAATTCAATCCTTATTTTGAAATAAATGTGTATGTTTTTCTCTAGATTATTTGGTAAAATTATATTTTATTGAAGAAAAATCATAATTGTTTATATAATTTATTATATAACTATCACACACACACACACACACACACACACACACACACATATATATATATATATGTATATATATATATATACATATATATATATATATATGAGTCTGAAACTCTGCCTGCTGCCTCAAGAGGGCCACAACATATACATGTGTATGATAAAACATGGAATCTAGAAATAGCCACTCCTATGATTTTTGATATAGAAATGGTTAGTTTATTCTCATTCATTCAAGAATATGAATGTCTTGAATTTCTGTCACATAGTATGCATATATATGTGTATGATATATGAACATTTAAGTTGAAAAGTTTATAACTTGGATTTTTCAAGTTATACCATGAAAGTGTTTCTCACTGTTAAATATTGTCTGATAGAATTTTATTAATGACATTTTTCTTATCTTGCAACACATTTTGTTTGTTTGCCTGTTGCCTGTCTTTCTTCTAATTTTCTGTTCACAATCATAGAGCTATCTCTTTTTATACCCCCATGGTTGTATCCCTAGGATAAATAAATAGCTTTTAAACCCAACACTACAAAGAAATTCTTTTCAAAAGCACAACACTTTGATATGGTATGGTAGGAAGACTTGTTTTACAGTGTATTAAGTAAAATCAGCCTTTTGGATCTTTCATCAATTAAAATCTTTCATGAAACAGAAGCAAAACAAAATAAAAACAATAGATCCCTATTAGACCTGTCTGAAGTCTTCTCCATCATCTCCTTTCCCAGCTCTCCCAATCCTCATCTTCAGCTTGGGGCTGGTGACTTCCTTGTTTAGATGTGATTGATATCAAGCTCCAGAGTGACCCCAGGTTCTTGTGTCCCTAAACAAGGAATTGAGCCAAGACACACAGTTGGATCAGAAGCAGAGATTATTTTCTTGTAGAAAATAAAACTTCTGAGGGAGGAAATGAGTTGGAGCAGGGAGAAAGTTTATCTACTTAAAGGAATCAGGCTCTTGGACTCATTGGAGCAGCACAGACTTTTTTGTGTTTGTTCTCTCTTGTATGTTCTAGTGTGTGTTATACACATCGTGTGCATCTTAGATTTCTACCAAGACTGTATGTTTAGTATTATTTAGTATAATAGCTTTTGGGAAAAAATAAGACTGATGCTACACAAAGGAAAGCACCAACAAAGTGAAAGTAGTTTTTTTTTTTTTTTCTGTAAAAAGAATGTGTCAGAAACTAAACTAGCAAGCACAATGGGCCAAAATGGCCTTTGCCTCCTACCCCTGACATCGGTGGTGGCTGAGTCTCACCACACGTGGGGTAATTCAACTTTACAATCTGATGAGACAGGGTAATCTGCATGGGGGAGGGGCAGGATTTGGGATCTTGTTGGCCTTCCTACCTTTGATATAAAACAACAACAATGGCAACAAATTGTTTGCCATAATTGCAAGTTGCCTTTGTAAACTCTGGAGTCCCTCTGCTACTGTTAGGAGTAGCATCTGCTCTTTTCTGCTGACATTTTTCCCATGTTCTAATTTTGCAAGGCTTTGCATATGGCTCTCTAGAACTACCCTTCTGTCCTATTTACCTGCCAGGTAATAAGGACAAAATTCTAACTCTAGCCTACCCACCATTACCTTTGACTCTTCTTCATCTTCATTCCCTTTAGCCAAAGACCACTAGGAGCATACCTACCCTTGATTATTTGGATGTTACATTTATTTTAATGAAGAGAAATACATCATGGAGAGCCATGAGGTATCTCAGTACAAGCGTAGTAGAAAGGAACATAAAATTGGGCTTGTGTTGTGTGAGCTTCAGGAGAACCAAACAGACAGGACTATAACTTGTTTATGCCAGGGAATGTCACAAATGTTTGGGTAATTGTTCTCTCACTCCATGGTGGAAAGATTGTTTCCAGGCAAAACATAAATCTATTTCCTCATTAAAAGGCCCCAATGATGACAGTTCTAAAGCCAGAAAATCCCAGACAAACTGGACAGAGTGGCTGGTCCCATCTGAAAGCAGAAGAAAAGATCCTACTCCTGGAACTGAAAGAAGTAGCAGTCACTCATACCAACTAGGACTGGGGAGCATCAGTCATCTTTGATGAATGGATATTGTGTGGGTTTGCAGCATGATCTTGTGTCTGTCTTTATGATAGTGGAGTGGCCTTGTCTGGAGACACAAAAGTGTTGTTCCTCATGCACAACTCCCTCCTGGAAGGCCAAACTCTTTTCACTTGCCCAGGTCAATTTCTGTAGTGACTTTTTTTTTTTTTTTTTTTTGCAATTCCCTTTGACGTGACCCTAAAAGCTACAGATGTCACCTCATTTTGAGAATCCTAATTCCAACCATATGGTCTGAATGAAGACACTTTGAGTTTTGAGACACTGCTAAGTTTTTCAATAGTTCATTATTTAACACATTTTTCTTTCCACTGAGAACAATGTTTGAATAATTGAGACTAAATGTTGTTACTACATGTTAAACTAGACAAACACCAGTCGCTTTGCCCCTCTTTAAGTTCTGAAATTCACATTAATATGCTTCATTGTTTCAAGAATTCCCATAAAGAACTCCTTTGAATTGAACCACTTATTTTCATAGGACTTAAACATTTTGATTAATACCCATATTTTGTTATTTACATAGGTGCATATGTATCTATGTAAGTATGTGCACATATGTGTGAGTATTAAAGGAGACCAGAAGAAGTTGTCAGGTACCCAGGAGCCAGAGTTACAGGCAGCTGTAAGCTGCCTGATATGCGTGCTGGAACTAAACTTGGGTCCTCTGAAAGAGCAGTAAGGATTATGTCCTGCTAAGTCACTCAGCCAGCCCTGTATTTCACTATTAAACTTAGTATCTAGTGTTATTTTACTTAATCATTGTTTCATAATTATATTTTAGCCCAGCCTGTTCTGGAACTCATTATATAACCCGGTCTGGATTTGAACTTTTAGCATAGATACCTTTTTCTCCTTGCAAATGCTGGTATTACAGGTATAATAACCATTCCCAGCTTATAATTAGTGTCTAAAAATTAGAATACACACACACACACACACACACACACACACATATGTTAGTACTCTGGCTTAGATTGCTCTAACTGAAATTTTTCTTTATAATTTTAAGGTAAATAAATTTTCTAATATTCCATTTGTTTATTAAGGCAATAGAAATATGTGATGTTTGGAATTTACTGTGAATATTTGACCAGCAGATGAGCATATAATCAAATAGCTCATGTGACTTAGTCATAAGTGCTATAATAGTATTTAGTCAATAAATATTATTTTAATGAATGTGGTGCTTATTTCAACTATCTTGGACTCAGCTTCTGTAGTTATAAAATCTATTCCACAGCAATTTTTTGTAGTGGATGGAATGATAAAAATCTGTATTCTTGCAATTTTCTTCAGGTTATGAAGACTATCTTGAGGTCAGCATTCCAACAGAGCCAAGAGCAAAACATTCTGAGGAGACAAGTGGACAGGAGAAAACTGATGACCAAGAAGCTTCTGGAGTGTCTGTACCTCTGGCCCTGGTACTGCCTGAGGAAATTCCATGTGAGGTCAGTGATGATGACCTTTATTATAAGTCCTATTGCTTTCATGGACACCAAATTTCACCGTGATGTAATTTGTAATTAACCTAGCATTTTAGTTTACTCTTTTTCACAACTATAGTGTCAGAACCTAGAATAATATCTAACAACCAATTGGCATTTAATATGTCTTTGCTGACTAACTGGACACTGGAGAATCTCTAAATGCTTAATTTTATCAAACATAACTTGACACTTTAAATGACACATACATTCTACATATATTAAGCTACTTTTAATAACTTGATTTTACAATAAGCAGATAATATTTTAGTTTCCAAAAGGGAAATCCACTATTTAATAGAACTTAAAATCACTTATTTCTGAGTACTTTTCAAAATTATAAATGTATTGTTGAATGATGACATCATACAACCTGGAAGAATTAATCCCTCTGGAAAAAGAATGCAGTTAGGAGGAGGATTTGGAGAAAGCAACAATATAGAAGCACTTTTGATGTTTCTTCTTCTACATCTTTCTTGGATTGACCGACTAAAATAAAGCCCTAGAAGAGTTTGAACTTTGTTGCTAGACCTCAATATCTATGGTGGCCTTGGGTGGGAAGGGCCACAGTATAGAAGAACCTTATGGTTCTTCTGGAAGAGCGTCCTTCTGGAAGAGCTGGCAGATTTATATGACCTGACATCAGGAGGTCTCTGATGGCTGCAGATGGTTGGTCCCCAACCCTGTGGCCAGAGAAGCTGAACATCCTGTAGGGGCTGCTGAAGTTTAAACCCCTTACTTCCACTCTGCAGACTGTTGGAACAGAAGTATTGCTCCTTTAGCTCACTTTACTGTCAGTTCTAGAGGAAGGAAATTCACTCAGACACTACCACAGAAATGTCAGAAATTTGAACTGTATACTTTTGAGATACCAGACATAGCTGCCCAGCAAAGACAAGTCACCACATGGGTAAAAGAATAGGTATCTTAAGTTTGGGAGAAAAAAGCTGAAGAGCCAAAACTGGCAGCTCCTATGGCATCAAAAATAATGGAAGAAACAGGAAAGAACTGTAATAAAGCAATGTGATCTAGTCTCAAATAGATGAAATCAAAGCAGGAAATAAAATAACTCTAAGAGTAAAAATAGCTCCCTAGGAGTTATGCAATGAGTCTAAATAGCTACTTTTAAAAATATCTGCAACAGTAAAAATTTGAGCATTATAAAACCCTCCCCTTATTAATCACAGAAAAAAATTGAAGTCCAAAAGCAAGTTTCCATTGTCCTTAGGCAGACATACTGTATGCAGATGACTAGTCAATGGTCCTTTCAATAGACCAGCCATGGGTTTTTAAATTTTTTATGGATATAGACAGAATATTTTAGGCTTTATAAAGTTAAATTACTTCAATATCAAATCCATCTTGAGAACTCCACTATATAAAAAACCCTAGAAGTTAAAAGATCATATAAAATATCTTAAATCCCACATTATGCTCCAACATTTCAGAATAATTTCATCCTTTGGACCAAAAATAGTTATCCAGATGAATCTTGAGCTCTCAGTAAGTAGCTCTTCGTACAATCTGAATTCATACACTGCTGCCAAGCACCACAGAAAAGACCATTTGGTTCCAGCTGAGTGAAAATTGTGTTTTTGGTTTCCCTGGAGAATGTTCAGTACATGCCAATTGTCTGAAATGACAACCTTTGAACTTCACCATATTTCTGAGAAGTCTTCTAGTTAGTGGGTGGGCAAAGACCAGAGAGCAATGTCTTTTCTCTTTACAAAGTAACAGCAGAGGCATCTCTGGAATCCTAAAAGTTCCAGAACTTATCAATGCTAGCTCTGACAATTTCTAGGCAATTGGAGGTGGGCCTTATTCACACTTGGCACTGTCAAAACCCATGTTGTAGTTCTGTGTTCCTATCATGCTGATAGGAACATGTGTTGTGTGGGAACACAGTCTTCTTTCCCTATGATGAGGGTTAGTTTGGTCCCTTCCCCCATTACTCCTTGCTGTACAATTTCTGGGTCTGTGGACACACCTCCAATGTCATTTCTGCTCAGTCTGCTTTTGTTTTGGCAGAAGTAGCTTTTGCAGATTGCTCACTGAGGAGGAGCTTTCAGCTGTTTGCTGCCTGTGATCCTAAGAGCTGGGAAGTATTGATCCTTCTGCTGTGTAACCTTTCCCAGACCTTTCTTTCCACAGACTATCAATTTCTTAAGCCTTGACCATCTTACGATGCTTCAAAAACAGGAGGAAAATATTATTTTTCACTTTAGCATTGATCCATTGTACTATTTATAAAGGTTATTTATTCCTAACTCTGAGAAACAAATAAGTAGGTATATTCTTTGTAAGTTTAAACCTGGTTCTTGATAAAGACTTTCTTTTAATTTCTTTGAGTTGCATACCTTGTTCAGTTTTAATATTTTAAGTCTCTTCTACTTGTTTATTGGTCAGGACACTCACTCTGGATTTTGTATTGTGGAGTCAGAAATCATAGGCAATATGATGTTAGCTTTGCCAAAGGTATTCATAATTCAAACAGCACATCCATTTTTACCTTCCTGATGAACTCCACATGGAAGGTGTTAGCTCAATGGTGGCTTCTAGACCAGCAACTGTTGTCCACTGCTTCAAAGATGTGACTCTATAAAAGTCTTTGGCAAATTCCTATGGAGTAGAGGTTCTTCACTGGGAAGAGTTTTGCCTTTCTTTTATGTGGGAAGATGCAGGCAATGCTACAAGTGCCTCTGATTATCACAGTTGCTACTGACATCTAGTTGATAGAAACCCTGAAGTTTCAAGCATTACATAAAGCACAAGGGATCCTCATGGCAGTAGCATATCCAAAGTAGCAATCCTACTAAATTAAATCCTGTCTCCAAGTGTACACCTACAACAAATGAGTCACCCTCACATCTGCCTATTGGTGGCATCAGGAACTCTGGCTCCTTCCTGTGGCTTCTGTGAAATTGGCATAGTTGGCCTGTAGTCACTTTATGAGAGATGCCTGGTGTTAGGTAATGATTCCATTGATGCCTTTCACACATTTTACACAAAGCTTTCAGAAGCACTACAGAGCGTATTCTCTGAACCCTCACCTCTCCTGATATTTCTGAGTCCCTATCAAGGATTTGATAAGGATATGTCTATTTCCTCTGCAGAAGCACCAACCTCAAGACCAGTTAAGATTCTTTTCTTTATCTTTCTATGTGTGGAAGATCCCTCGTTTATCACCATTCTTCCTTTTTTCCAATTCTTTCTCTGCTGTTATGAGACAAATAGGTGTTAACTGTACATGCCTGTGCAGTAAATTTACCAAGTCCCATGAACCTGTCTTTTCATGAGCTGGTATCTTTTAAAGTAGAGTAGTTAAGGATGTGTGAAAAAGTCATAGGTCATGTTAAAAAGCCTTAGTGAGCTAACAGTGACCTATGGGATCTCAGTCTTCTACCTGTGTTTAAACTTCAGCCCAAAGAGCCAAGAAAATCCCACTATGTATTATGTCTTATAGACCAAATTGCACTCATTTTGTTGAAATCTTAAGTTTTGTGAACAGTATAGAAACCTTAAAGGTTTATGAGTAGTAATGATCATAACCCATTCTCTCTATTAATTCTTAGACCTCCCCAGTAAGAGGCACAAACACCGGAGTCAAAAACATGAAGCACTAAATGGTAGCTTCATAACCAATTAGAACACATTTATGGTATATGAACATCCTATTGCTTTCTCCTTGAATCAAATGTACCCATGCAACTAAAATCAGATCTCCTTCCCAGGTTAGGCTGTTTGCTGCGGGGAGATGCATGTGTAAGTAAAGCCCACCCAGGAGGGTGGTAAGGAATAGAGGCGAGCATACCAATTCAAAGTTGTCATGTTTTTACAGAAGTATTCCATTTCAATTTTTAGAATATCAGAGGATCTAAGAATGAAATAAAGATTATAAAGTGCTATCAGAGCATTTTGGATGAGGAGAACTAACAAAGAATAGAGTGCTTAACTTGGTCACGGCAGGATGCAGACGTAGGTGTGGATATGTTCATGCTTATTGGGAAGGTCTATGATTCTCGCAGGCTAAAATTAGAGAGAGGACACTGTAAAACCTGACTTGGACTTTGGCGGACAGAATAGCCATAAGAAAGCAGAGGAAGAAATACCTGATCAGCAAGGCAACAATGACCTTTAAATGGGACCAGCTACTTAGCTTGCAGTGCAAAATGAAAATGCAAAGCCCCTTGGTTCAAATTGGTTAGCATTTCAAGGCAATGACAGCAGAACATTAAACCAAGGGCAGAACTTTGTGAGCTCTGTGTGACTGTGTAGGTCTTAGATCCAAGAAGCAAGCTCAGGGTACAAATGAAGATGCAGGTAGATGATTTCTGTTTGGATTTTTTTTTTTTTTTTTTTTTTTTTTTTTTTTTTGCTGGCAATGGTTGAAAGGTGGAGTCCTGCCCTCTGTTAAGGAGGGAATATGATGCCTAAGAAGCAGCATGAATGTGAATGAGCTGTCTTCCAGAATAAACTGTTTGGCAAGCACACCTGTGCTCAACCAATTCCAATAGGGTCAAACAAGGAGTGACTTAGGCACTGAAATGAACCCCATGTTAGAAGACTGTTAAAGGCTACTGGGGACCATACCCAAAATGAGATATGAAGTCATTTTGGGGGGTTGAGATGACAGACATGAGGTCATTAGACATGTGAAGAACAGATGGGACCATGGCTCGTGTTCCTTATCTGCTACCATGGTACGTGATCCAGGGCAAGAACACAGATTCTGTTAAGGTAGGACCTGTTCTCTGTGTATAGTTGGTAAAGAGAAATGTAAATCATACTTGGAGAAATATCTGGGGTGGGACTGTGATGGACAGAGGCTAACATGGACTGCAGCATAGATAAGTGATTGACAGCATTAGCATACCACTTCCTGAAAGGCCTGGGTATAACATATTGAGATGTAAGTCTTATTAGTGTGTGGTTTTGCTTAAAACAATGATAGTAGACTAAGAAAACTTTAAAGGAATGGCTTTATAATAAATATGATTTCATGAAAGTGTGTCAGCGAGTTTCCTCTTTACTGTCAGGGTGAAATTTACTATGACAACAGCATTTGAGAGATAATATCCAAGATAGTCATAAAATATTTTACTTTTCACAGAGTCAGATAGCATAATATAAGGAATAATGTGGATCTGAAAGTTAGATAATTCTTTACAATTTTTTTCAAATGTAATCCTACATTGCTCTGCTTTTGAATAACAGTAGCCTTTTTCATCTCTGTTCTGGTGTGTGTGCATGTGTGTGTGTGTGTGTGTGTGTGTGTGTGTGTGTGTGTGTGTGTGTGTGTGCACATGCATATATGTGTGTATCTGTGTTTTCCAGTTAGGGTTCAAGAAAATATTCTTATATAAAAAGTGTTTACCACAATTTCTGTAAAGTAAACATCCAAAAACTTTTATCAATTCCCAATCTCTATATCAGCTGCACTCTTCTTGATAGTTACATTTTTCCGGATTTAGTTCCCAAAATGTGGTCTTCCTATTTTTACCTCTATTCAGAGATCAAAATTTTCTAACACAATTACATCTTGAAATTTTCAGTTGTGTAACTTCAATCATCTCAGAAGCCTTAATGGGCCCTTGAATAGGCAAAGAATACCGAGAGAACTTCTACTACACAGACTATGGAACTATATAACATTAACATTTTGTATTATATTTTAACTGTGAGAGATCTTAAAGTTACATTTGTTAAGGCTTTACATACACAGACACCAAGAGAAATTGAAATGATACTGTTGTCAAGGTCAAGGTAATGTACTAGGGAAAGGAATTGCTCACTGGCTTAATCCCTGTCAATTACTGCCTGTGAAAACTGTCTGGTACCCTGAGATTTAAGCAATGTGCAGGAAGAGGCAAGGTTAAAGAAGCATAAGTCTTCTCACCATTTCTCAGTTGCAAAGCATGGTGTGGGCTGGAAGAGAGTATGATGGATATCAAAGGAATAAATGTAAAATGCAATGAGTCACGCATCTATATATTCATATATTGACATGGTTGAAAATACAAACAGGATAAACTTATTTACCAACAGTTTAAGATTTTGACCGCTAGTAAATATGGTGGCCACCTTGGTAGAGGTAACTCTTTGACATACTTAACCTGTAGATTTGTACTTTACAGAATCCTGGTGAGATATTCATTCTGTTGAAAGATGAACTGATGGGTGAAATTCTAGAAGTTGAATTTATATCAGACAACAAGTGCCTCAGAACACGGCCAGCACGCTGGAGTAAGAGTGTCTGGTGTCTGAAAGCAGCAGGTGAGAAATTTTGTGTTTTAATAATAATAAAACCTCTCCCCGAGTTCCTTTCCTGTGATTTATGATAAACGGTTTCACTTCCCTACAGAAACTGGGTTTGCTCTGCAGGTGCTTCCTGCGTTAATTCTCACATTGTTATTAATCCAGTTTGCAAAAGAGAGATTGTGTAAATCCTTAGAACTTGGTTTGTATACCATTTAGGGAAATGGCTGCCAGTAACATTAAACATCATTAAATATGTCAGTGGCGAGTACTGTGATATATACTAGCTATTAAATAGGGAATTAAAATAATTTCCTTTATGCACCATGAAGATTCACAATTTTTTTAAATTTTTATTTAAGAATTTTGCTTTCTGTTTTTGTCTCTATTGCAAGCCTTGGAAAAAGTTTTGGCTGTTTTATAAAACATAATACTTTTTCAGTATTTTCTGATCATGGTTCCATTTCTTAGATATTCTTTTCATCATCTCCTTGTCTCATTTGTGAGGCTAATCATTTGATGACTCATGTTTGCTTGCTCCATACTAAACCGTATCGGATTCCCAACAGCCAGTTTAAGCAGCCCATAACTGCTTGTGTTTCCAGCTCCTGGGGAACTGAAACCCTTTTCTGGCTTCCATAGACACATATCCACATGCATGCACAAATTAAAAATAGAGAAAATAAATATGTTTAAAATATAGGACTATCTTTTTTATTTTATGTTATGATTTTCTAAAATCAGGGCATAAAGTTATCATGTAAAACTTCAAAAGCTTTAAGCTTTTTAAATATTTTATATAAATAGATATTTAATCTTATAAGTATGGAAATACAAAATATTTATAATTGCAAAGTATATTAAGTATACCCTGAGTTCATTTTACAGTTCATTTATATTTGCAAGGCAGCATTGTTTGTTCATATGAGTGGCTCTTCCATGACTTCCTCACTCAGCTGTCACTGGAGTTGGGTTCTCAGAAGTTAAAGCCTTTATTCCAATAATTTAGACTCATCAAGCACTGTTTCCTGCTGTGGAAAATTATGCAGGAATGTGATGGGAAGAACCCTCTCCACCTTTCTTTTACTTTCTTGTTCCTAGCCCTTACTATCTTATGTCACATTCTTAAATGATATAATGAATAACACTTTCCAAATAATTAGCTCCCAAGTTCAAACTAAATCTAGTTAAAATACATCAAAACCGAAACAGCAATATTGAAAATTAAGACGTACTTAAATAACATTTCCCAAATATTGTTATCAAAATAACAAATAAAAGTATACATATTACTTAAGAATATTTTTTGCTTGATATACCTAATGCCAGGTGGAGTAGAAAGGATAAAAATACACAAACATTCCTGAGACAATTTAAGGAACATATTTTGAAAACATTTCAAGACACTGAGATGGACTAAGGTTTTTGTTGTTGTTGTTGTTGTTATAAGATACTTCAACGCATAAGCAAGAGATGAAAAAATAGACAAATGAAAAATTATTTCCAAAAACCTTCAACACAGCCAAGGAAATGATTGACAGAGTTAAGAGATGGCTATAGTGTGGAAGAAAGTATTACAAACTATTTGATATGAGGTTAATATCCAGTAAAAGAACCTCAATAACAACAGAGTAATCCTATTATTTTTTGTGCTTTTGTTCTATTTTTTTATTTTGGTATATTTTTTTATTTCCTGTTTGTTTCCTAAAGAGAAAGAAAGGAGGCACACAGCTGAATGAGTCAGGAGGTAGGGAGGAGATGGGAAAGAGAAAACTGTGGTAAACATATATTGTATAAACTTTTAAGTTAAAAAAGAATAGGAAAATCATGTAAATAGACACTTTAAGGAAGACATGATCAACAAGGATGTGGCAAAATTCTCAGAAGGGCAGAAATTCTCCAACTTCTTTCCCAGGTAACTTCTTTCCCTTTGATCCACTTAAACATTGCAGTCTGAGTTTTTTACCTGTGAGAATACCATCCAGTTTGATGACAACCCCTCCCCAATCCTTCCAGCTCAATAATCTGATGTATCTATAATCACTTGATTTTTCCAGGGATCAAAATTTTCCTAATGCCATCTATGGCTAAGGCAATTTGAAATTACAATCGTTCCAGCTTATAGATAAGCATTAAAGCATGATGAAACTTTCAACTAGAAACATTAGCTAATTTCTCTGCAGAAGAAAGAGTATTCCTCTGGTGCCAGAAATACCATGAGGAAACAAACCTAACAGCTGGGGGAAATATAATTAAAAGTTGAAAGAAATATGTAATACATGAGCAAAAATATTGACTCTATTAGTGATGAAGCTGTGCTCTGGATAATATAAATTGTAACTTCCTCTCTCTTGAAAGGAGCATGAAAAGTACTTCAGGAGATCTGGCTTACTGTGCTGACCTTTCGTGAAGGAACAATTGATTAGTAAATTTCTGTTTAGTTTATGATTTCTAGGTATTGTCATCCTGGAAAGCAATTTTTAAATGTTTTAAACTGAGGTTTACCTAAAATCTACTGAAATCTCTTTTGCTTGGCTCTGACAACACCAACTTCCTGTTCCCCACACAGTTACCACATTAGCTCATAGAATGTGTGTTGTAGCTTTGGCTCTCTCTTGTGACTTCCCTTATTCTCTATTGGGTATCTATTTCTTTGGGAACACAGTAATACTTTTCAGTGTATAAAATTTTATAAAATATCTTATATCTTGTCAAGAATGTGGAGATAGAAATTTTAGCTCCATGATCTTATTCAGTTTAAGAATCCTTTTTTTTGTTTGTTTGTTTTTTAGTTTGAACTTACCTGAACAAAGTAATGAGAGGTGGATTAACTTGATGAGATGACTCAAAGCAGTGTCTAAACTTTAAGAAATTAAAAAGTCACAGCTGGTCAACAATGTTGGTCTTTTTATTGAACTTCTGACATTTTTTAGAAGACTTTGAGAAATATCTCAATGGCAGAGTAAAAAGCTGTTAAAATTTGTCCTTCAAATAGATCCAAAGACAAATTTTGCCTATGTTTGTTACACTAAAGTGTTACTTTTTAAATGAAATTATGTTTTACTTTTCATTTTTAATGGAAGTTCCCTTTTTTATATAACTTTAACTTTGTTGGTATATAACAGTAGAATTCAATGTATGGCTTGTCAGTCATTTTGACCAACTTGTTTACAGAAAGTCTTTGGATGGAGGGTGGATAGATGGATGAATGAATGGATCAATGGATCGATGGATAGATAAGTGGATGGGTGGATGGATGAATGGATGGATAGATTAATAGATGAGTAGAATACACAATGGCCATTCTGAAGATTCTGGATATACTTGTTTTCCCCAGGATTCTCATTCTAATCAATTGCTACATGATCTGTAATTTCAATAAATCTTACTTCTTCTACCCAAAATATCTAGAAACTTGTATATAATTAATGGACTTCTTCATAAAATTCAAACAAACACCCAAGTTTAAAGAATATATTCATTCTCTTTGCTAAATTCTAAGGAATTGTGGAAAGGTGATTTCTATCCCTACAAAAAGTGTATCAGTAGGGAGAACTAATTTATTACATTGCTTTTTGTATGTAATTTTGGCATATGTTTTTGTCTTCCAAGTTTATTTAATCTAAATGTTTACAATTTTGTGTTTTTAAGCTTTAGATGTAGAAAAATATTTTAACTGCTAGAGGTGAAATGCTACAACTTCTTAGTCTTCCTTTGGAGTTTTAAGTCATAATGATACAATGTGTGCATTATACTTGGAGCTTAGTTTAACTCCTGTTTGTGTTTTGTCAGATTTTCCTCCTGGTTCAGTCACTGTGAACATTCACTGTGATGGAATCATCAAGGCCACAACAGAAATCAAATACTGTTCAGCAGCAAAAGCCACAGAAAGTCCGTTTAGAATGTCAGAACCGGGCAAGAGTTTAGACCAGGTAAGTTGTTCTTTCTGAGCAGCTAATCACACTACATGTTAAAGGGCTAATGGAGAGGAGAGGGTTCTTGGTTTGGTGTAAGGTTTTATGGAGTATGAATGGATGGACAATCCACAGCAAGGGAAGAAGCCAGCCTCAGAGGGACAGAGACACAGACAAATTACTTTGCCACAGTCCAGTCAGTCCAGATAATGCCAACCGGAGACAGCTTGTCCATTACAACATGGCTAGCAGGACAGACTTAATTTAAAGCTGTTATGGAGCAGATAGATTATAGAAGAGAGATTCAAAGAGCACCCTTGAGAAATGAATTTCTTTATTTAGATGTAAACAAGACAAAACAAAAGAAAGTCATCATGTATCGGATCCTGTAAGACTATGTCAGACAAACCTAACTACCACCAAACCGGGGGACCTGGGGTGAATCTTGCATTTTCTTTCAAGTGAACATTTTTAGTTTAATTTTTGTTTCAATTCTCACTGTGACCTGGCAATAAAAATAACTGAACCATCATGTTCTTTAAGAATTCTAGATAACCTTCTGTGTGGTATGTGAAGAAGTGTCCTCAGGCCCAGGTCTTTCCTCTCCTGTGGTAAAATCTTGCTCAGGGGTGGGGATTTCATGATGTATTGCCAACCCCCTTAAAGAGCCCACATTTGGGACGTTTTCTCAGTTTTCTCATCAGTGATGGGCATATGGAAGAACCTTAAGGAAACTTCAGGGAGTGTAAAGCATAAGTTTGGTTTCTGCATTTTTTTAAACTTGAAGCACTGTTAATAGGAAGAAACCTTACTTAATATGAAAACATACACTAACATGTTTATTCCATTCAGTTTCAGAATAAAATAAATATTTTAATGTAAAGTACAAAATGTTTTCTGCTACTTGGCAATTAGAATTATAAACTTCATTTAATTGTCTTGCTGGCAAAGAAGGGCAGAGGCAGTGGAAGGAAAGGTAGAGTTGGTTCAGCAGAACAATATGATCTTCACATTTAACATGAAAAGCCCTTTGAGACAAGGCACAAAACTATCAATGATGGTAATGTTGAAAGACTGCCACAAACCTGGTGCGATTGGCCCTGGAGGATTTACTTATTTTTTGTGACACTTTCTTCTTTGGCATGTGACATTTTAGAACAATGGGAAAAGCAAATGTCTTCAAAAAGGACAGAGAGCAAAATACAACTTGTCAGCCTTGGGAAGTCTGAGGACATCTGACAAAAGTCTGTGTTGCAGTTGCAAAACAAGTTCAAACATAATAGCTTGAAATACAGATTACTTCACTTTTTTGGTGACAAGTCTACCTTGCCTTCTACTAAAAATTCTATTCGTAACTAAAACTTAATAAAGGGGATATTGAGGCATTCTCCATCTACAGCTGGTATAGAAATAAAGTAGTCTCCAAATACATGTCTGAACTGGGCTTAATGCCAAGGGAGAGTTTGTATATAGTGAAAATTAAATGTATGGCTCCTAGATACATTTTCAGAATAAAATAATGTGCAAGCCATGATTTCCTCTGTAGCTTGAAGTAGATGTGAAGATTTTAGGAAACTAGAAAAAACTCTCTATCTTAACCCTGTGTCTGAAATGAAAGGTATGCCTTGGTGTTTCCTCTTTCCCAAGACCAGGGATCTGGGAAGGGAAGACGGATTAGATCCAGCCTCCTATCAGGGTCTGGATGTGGACCAAGTCTCCAAAGGCAGAACCAGTTTAGGCTGTGAACAACAAACTTCTGCCTGGCAGAGACACATTAGAGTTAGGGTTAAAGTACCTGGATGGGGAGTGATGTGGAGATTTTGCTGCTGGCCTTGGGGCCTAAGAAGTACCAGGGGATTAAGGCAAGTGCACTGGGCTCTGGGCAAGAACACTAGGTCCTAGGCCAGCCCAAGTGTTCCATAAGAGGCTAGGAGTCGCCATGCTTCAGTCCTTTCTCTAGAACATACTCTCAATCCATGTGCTCTGGACTCCTCTAAAGGTGCACACATTATCTGAAAACTCACTGGCACACTGTAAAAAAGATTCTATATTTGACAGAGGAAGAACTGCAGAGACATTTCCTTAGTGTTTTTTAAGGCCAGTTGTGTACAAGCTGCTTTTTGGAGTTCATAGAACACTAGAGTGATTATTCTTTTCTTATGATGCTGTCATTAAACCCAATAATTTGTGTACTTTGCAAATGGCCCACTGAATACCTCTATTCAAAACCTAACATACATTGTAATCATACTCACCATAATTACTGTTTATTTGTAAGAAAATGTACCAGCAAGTGTGAATGCACCCTGCCTGTTTAGCTGAAATGGCATACTGTAAAATCTGCTGTGAGCTTCCCCACATGGTATAATGGCAGATATGATTTCAGTAACCCTGAAATTATTAACAAAATATTTCTATAGCCACTTAAATGCTATTGGGCATATAATAGTGTAAACCCAGTGAGAAATTGAGGAAAGAATAATTAATGAGAAATTTGTGGGTTTTATTTTTCAGTTTTCCTAGAACTCACAATAAGAGACTTTATATGTCGTTTAAAAGCTATTGAACACATAGTTATATAACCATTCTATGAATTTTAATAAAGAATTAATGAAAGAACCAATTTTGTTTGTTTTGTTTTAATGGTATCTATTAGGTTTTAGAACACTTAATGATCTACTTAAATCAGTTCATCTTTCTTTCTTTCAGGGGTGATAAATACTAAAATCCCAGTACAAAGCCTAATAAAGGTTCAATTACAGTGCATCACTTAAAACAGAGATCGTGAGATATTCAAATGAAAAAAAACCTAAATTTTGTTTGGTAGGATAATTAATATTCAAGTTAGAAATACTTTAATTTATCTTTAACTGAGATAATTAAAACCTGTGAGACATTCTTCCTATCTACACAAGAGTCTTGGAGACAGCAAAAATATTAACTTTTTAAAGAAATCACTAAGTAAGGAATATAAGTGAAACTAGGTCAAATGATCAAAGAATATAGTAATTATTGATCAAAATATGATCATCTGGTCTTTAAAAGAATTTTAAATTATTTTATTCATGCTTATGTATGTATATCTGTGTGGGTATCTGCCACATGTATGTGGATGCCTGCAGAGGCCAAAAGAAGGCATCTGATTCCATGGACTTGTAGGTGGCTTTGAAGTGCCCAATGTGGGTGCTGGGAATTGATATTGGTTCCTCTGAGAAAGCAACGAGTGTTATCTGCTGAGCCATCCCCCTAACCCCATTAAAAAAATTCTTGAAATACAAGAAATAATTCTTCTTGGCTACCCTTCTTTTAAGTAAAAGGCATCTTTGTGTTACATGTCTTTATCACACTATATATTTCACTTAACATCCAGTAAATATTATTTTCATCTGCATATTAGGTATACTTAATTTCATGTTATTAAAGTGCATCTGTTATTCAATCTGTGACTTTTTGCTTAAAATATATATTTAATAATACTTTAAGTAGCTCACTGTGAATCTCATACAATATATTTTGATTATATTCATCTTTCTTCCTCAACTTCTTCCAAATCACCTACTTCCCATCTCACCCAACTCTGAATCTTTTTTTCTCTCTCTATCTTTTCAGTTCTGTCTAGTCCAATCCATGATATCCAAATACTCTTTTGTGGGGAGCTTGCTGTGGAGAGCAGTCCACCTATCAGTGATCATACAATTAAAGAGAAAAGACTTCCCCTCTGCTGGCATCTATCAGACACCAATAGCACTGCACCAGGATTAGGAGTTCATGTGCACCCCTTACCCTCAAACTGGGATTTGTCTGACTTGAGCATACACAAGTTACAATTATTGTGAGTTGCTGTGGAATCTGCCCCACTGTGCCTGAAAACACTGTCTCCTTGTACTCTTTCTTCACCTCTGATTCTCAAAGTCTTTCTACTATCTCCTCTGTAAAGCCCTCTAATCCCTGAGGGGGATGACACAGACACCCCATTTAGGGCTGAATATAGTCTCTTTTTCTCTGCACTTTGACCAGTAGGAGGTCTCTGTCTTAATTTTCATCTACTTCAAGAAGTTTCTTTGACAAGGGCTGAGAGAGGCACTAATTATGGACAGCAATAAATCCTTGGGGTTTGTTTTACTAGACTACATCCATTTAGCAACTATTTTATACAATGAGACATTGTTAAGAATTGGTTCAAAAATATTCCTCCAAATCATGAGCTAATGGCACAAACCAGCTGATGTCAAGACTGGAAACTTCAGGAGGCATGGACTTGCTGAAAAGAGTAGGTCTTTGAGATGTGCCTTGTAGGGACAGATCTCGTCCCTTGACCCTGTTTTTCTCTTTCTCCCGCTGCTACCCAACTGTCAAGGGGAACAATTCACTTCAGCCATACACTGCTTGAATGGTGGTTCTGCCTGGGTACAGGCCTAAAAATGATAAAGCCAGCTGACCAGGAGCTGAACTCTTGGGAATTGTGAGCCACTATCAACTTTTCCTCCCTGTCATTTCTCTCAGGCTTTTTGTTTCAGTGATGGAGACCTCGGCAATATCAGTGGGGTCAGTGGGGTTGGAGTGAGGAAAGGTTCTGGCTCAAAGACTGACATGGAGACTTTGTCCCAGTGTGCTTCTGTATCCTAATAGTTTCCTTGAAGGGTAACCTCTTAGCCCAGGTAAGCTATCTTGGGAACTGTTTACTTTGAAGACTGTCTTCCAGAGGTACTGGAAGTCCCTTCTCTTTCTAGTAATTTTCTAAATTTTCCATTAGACAATTATCTGTCTCAGAATATTAATGCAAACCTTCCTATTTTCAACAGCCCTGTCTGATGCAAGTTGTACATGCAGGGAGCAGCACCAATGCTGTGTAGAGTGCTTGCTCGCATGCAGGGAGCAGCACCAGTGTTGCACTTGCAGTCAACTTCTGTCTCACAGGATGTTCAAACTCATTTCAATGCACATGATACAAGATCCCAAATCTTTTCCAGAACTCTCTCTTATCAAAGCATTCCTTTGTGTTTCTTTGCTATATGATCCTTTACCTCCTGTATTCTTTTTGGTTGCTCTGTGCACTCATCCATTCCATGGGAAACTATAGCACTGCTCTTCCTGCCACCCAAGAAACTTGATTAAAGGGCGGGCTATGTTTTTTTTATCTCTGTGAAACCAATGTCTTTCACACAGTTCCTTCCTTGTATATGGGGCACAACTAGTATTTACTACTTTGGAATATAAGGAAAACTCAAGGACACCTTCCTTTCTGACACTATTTGAATAATGTAGTGAAAAAATGTAGACCAAGTATGCAAAGAAGGTGGTGAGAGAAGTGAAACTACCCCCTGGAAATACATCGTGGTCCACATGATAAAAAGTCTGCTTATACAATCATGAAATCTCTGAAGTGTATCACAGCAGGCAGATGGAGAATTGTGCTATAATCCATCTTTCTTTTACTACAGTCCTGGACCGTGAGTTAGTACACTTTGATATTGACTTAGAGACTATACAAAAGCTGTCCTAAGTTACCTATGGAAATAAAGGAAATAGTTATGAAAAATGCCTCTTTCCGAAAGGCTACATACTATCTCTCCTTTCTGGATGGTAGCAATGTGGCAAAGGAGAAATTTGGATGGGATATGGGTATGAGTTATAATTTCTTATTAAAATGATAACCACTGATGTCACAGGAAATAGGCTTCTTTCACGCTGAAGAATTTTTCAGGTGTCCAATGAAAAATCTAGAATTCTTGCTCTCTATGGTTTCTTCAAACTCAAATATCCGAAAAGTTAGATTATAACAATTCCCCTTTCAAGAGGATTGATCTTCAAATATGTGGAGCCATCCCATGTCTTCTTTTAAAATTAAAATGTAATAATTATACACAGTGACTTGCCACAGTATCATATTCTAATATGTGCCTACTGAAAACTGATAAAATACAGGTGACTGGTATTCACTCCTCATCATTTCTCATTTGTAAACTACAGGCTCCTCCTACCATGTCCCTCACATGGTATGCAGTGGGTTATGGTCAGCTGTGGCCATTTCACTGTGCTCTGGATACTGGAACTTATCTCTTCACTCTGTGTTTTTTGTGTACCCTCTAATCAGCCTCCTATGGCTGCCATCTTCACACTTTCCTTCCTCTGCCAGTCTCTATTCTATATCCACATGGCCACTCAGATGAATATTGCATTTCCTCCTTTGCAGCCAGCAAGTAGACATATGTCTAAGTTAAACCCAGTGACATGGCATGTCTCTGACAGCCACATGCAAATTTGGAAGCTTTCACAGCAGGTAGTCATGCTTTCCTGGCACTCTTTTCTATTGATTGTCTGAAAGACCAACATGGGAGCAACAGACAAGCCATCTTCAACTGGAAAGACAATGGAAAGCTGTTAAATCTCTAGTGCAGGCCTAGATCCCCAGTCACAGGGAGTCACTACATCAGCCCTAGGCTGAAGAATTGCTGGTTTCTAAGTTTAAAAGGCAGGGGACTCTGTCTTGTTTATGCCACTGTCCCTCTGAGTCTCTGATGTACAGTAGCAAAACTTCATTCTAAATAATTCAAAAGCTATATGCTTTAAGTTTAGAATTTCAGATGTGAATAACAGACTGATGTATTAGTTTCAGCAGAGGAAACCCCAGCATGGAAGGCCGAATTTCCACACACAGTTCTGTGCAGACTTCTGTCTAGGTTGGGGCGATTTCATTTTATTGATAGGTAGTAACTCCATCAGAAAATGTATAGAAAAGCAAATCATACTTACTGGTATTTCACCTAGTTACTAGTGTTCTCATATGATGCTATCAGTTGCATATTACTAAGATTCACAAAGAACCTAGATCAGGATTTCAGAACATTTTTTTCTCTACCGCGTTATTTGCAAGTCAGTAAAGGGGACTCTATAACCATACACATATCTAATCAGCAACAAATACAAAGTAATTTAAAGACTTATTTCACTATACTTGCCTTGAGTTGTAATGTTTACTTCAGTATTCATGGTCACAATGTTGAGAAATGACTCATTCAAAAGTTAGAAAAATTGCGTTGACTAGGGAAAATATATCGCTTTTACTAAAGATGTATCCTTTTATATTAACTTGATAATTTTTGGAAGGAGAGAGAGAGAGAGAGAGAGAGAGAGAGAGAGAGAGAGAGAGAGAGAGAGAGAGAGAGAGAGAGAGAGAAAGAGAGAGAGAGAGAGAGACTGAAACTTCGCCTAACCCTCTAAAGCAGTGGGTTCTCAACCTTCCCAATGCTGCAACCCTTTAATATAGTTCTTCATGTTGTGGTGACCCCCAACTATAAAATTAGTTTTGTGGCTACTTCATAACTGGAATTTTGCTACTGTTACGAATTGTACTGTAAATACCTGTGTTTTCCAGTGGTCTTAGAAGACTCCTGTGAAAGGGTAGCTCCACCATCAAAGGGATTGAAACCCACAGGTTGAGAACTGCTGCCCCAAAGCTTTTTTATTTTTGCTTGGGTACTTAACCTGCTTTGCTATAAGCTGCAGCAAGAAATTATAAAATATGTGATACAACTGCTTATCAAATTCCTCTTTAAATGGCTGACCTGGCTTACTTTCCTGTCCCTTATCATGAACAGTGGGACAAAGGAGGTGACTTTAGTTTCTTTCTCCCAGATATTTAAACACAGAGCTTGGTTCTGGCCCACCACAGACTCTGTTCAGTCTAAAAGTTGACTTTCCCTACAGGTATCTAAATATGATGACGATACAACTTCACATAGAAAGTGGGTTCACCTCCCGTTAAGACCATGGCACACAACACACCTGTTTTTCCTTTGTTAATCAAGACTTCTGTTTACTTCCTATACATGTGTATAGTGAAATATGATCATATATATCCCCCATTTCCATCTGCAATTCTCTTGTCCCCCCAATATGTCTCCCTCACAACTTCATGTCTTGCTATTTTATAACATACTAAGTTCAGTTAGTGCTATGTATGTATACACGGGTGTGGGGCCATTCACTAGAACATGAGTAGCCTATCAGCTAATTTTCAATATTCTTTCCATTTAAAAACAGAAAGGCATTGAAGAGCTTGATGGTGTTCTCGCTTCTATATTCAAGCATGAGATACCATATTATGAATTCAAACCTCTCCAAACTGAAACTTACCCTCAAAAAGAATGTAAGTATTTTTCAACAGTATTATTTATTTACTACATTCTAATCTAGGTATCTCTTTAAGGAATTATTGCCAAGAAACAGATTGTTTTACATAACTCCTAACTCTTAAAGATGTACTATAACAGAACAAACATTCACAAACATTCAAGTGTATTTTATTTGTGTACGGGTATGCGTGTGTGTGTGTGTGTGAGTGTGTGTGAGTGTGTGTGTGTGTGTGTGTGTGACATGCAAGAGGCAGAGGACAATTTTCAGTCATCAGTTTTCTCCATCTGCCTTTACATTGGTCATGGGGATTGAACTCAGATTGGTAGGTTTGCCCATCAACTCTTATCCACTGATTCATTGAGTCAACCCCAATAGTATAAACATTTTTGGGTCCATGTACTTAACTCTTTCAATCACAGGCAGTAAACTGTATGTAGTTTCTAAAGTTAGTGGCCTTACCTCATGAATATTATTCTACAGATATGTTTGAATAAGAATATTTGTGATAAATATTATTTATCACACCATTGTGTATAATTACCAAAAACTGAAATAACAGTATTCCAATGATCAATGGTTATGGAAATTTTGACATAGATATTAATGCAACCATCAAAATTAGTTTTCTCATAATTTTCTGGATGACTTGATATTTTGGTGTTGAATAGTAGACATACATATTAGCATGTAAATTGATTGTCTCAACTACTGTTTCTAGTAGTTATGTGTAGATTGTATATTTTAAGTAATTGTGTTTTTTAAATGTTTACAAAATGGGTGTTTCCTTGTGTAAAAAAATCTGCTAAATTTATTTATTTGTATTTATGTGTGAGTACAGACTCATGTTGAAGATCAGAGGACAATTTGTGGGAGTCAGTTCTCTCCTCTCATTTTGGATCTCATGGAATCATGGAAGTCACTGAGATTATGAGACTTGGCTCCATATACAAGTGGCATTACTTTCTGAGCTGCCATATTGACCTCTGAGTGGATGTTTTCTGTAATTACTAGTTATTATTTATATGGTATAAAATACATAAATACCAAGAAAAAATGTAAGAGCTACTGATGAAAGTTATATAGCCAGATGATACTGTGAGCTCATGGTCTATTTTAGAATTATTTTTGTTTCTGCATAGTTTATTGAAGGAATGTTTATAGTTCACTTAGTATGCAGCATTTGTAAACATTGAGATATGATGGTGAATGAAACAGGCACAGGACTAAGGAATATGAGAAATCAAGTATTTTCATATTAACACTTAAAGGTTAAATCATTCTCTGGCTAATTTCTATGTTAGTTAAGCAGATTTATTATGAGTCTTTCAATCTTTAAGGCAGTAGCAAAATCAATTCCAAAGCCCAGCTGCTTGTGAGGCACATACATACATAAGGGTCTATTACAGGGACGCTCCAGAGACATGGCATCTTTTAAGAAGTGAGATAGTTAGATTAGTGGAGAAAATTTTAACTATATTATTCACTTACAAAATAGGGTGCCAAATTAGGACTGAAAAGGAACATAACACGATTTTTTTTAAATTCAAGATACTTATAATTTAATTGAGGAAACAAGACAATATGCACTTGATGATCTAAACATTGGGCATGGTTGGCTTATGGAATTATCAGAAAAACATACATGAATTTTCATTGTTTCAGAGGTAGGACTTTAGATACCAAATGATGAGACCCAGTGAAGAGAAAAGAGAAACTAACTCTAGATGAGTGAAAGTATACACAAAACTGAGGATGGATTTGGAATACAATCTTTATTAACTTTTTCAGTATTATATTTGCTTAGATTTATGAAATTAGAACTGTGGAGTTGGAGAATACAGAATGGCTTAGGTCTCTCATTTTGTAGGAGAATTCTAGATAACTTTGAAAGAATGAGAGTTTTGGAGTTCATATGTGTCCTGATTTGGATCTGAAATGCTCTTCAAAAGCCCGAGGCTAAAGGCTTAGTTCCCAAATTGCTGATGTTGAGAGACATCTTTGAAGTCCAGGCCTACTGTACGGTTTTAGGTCACATGATATAGATTACAGGGAGATTTAAAGTTTTGTGATACATCTGCCTCAGTTGGAATGTAGAATCCCAGCCCTCCCCTTTAAAATCATGGTTAAAATAAACCTTTCTTCCTTCTAAGTTATTGAAGGTATTTCATTCATAAGGAAAAATTGATTAATGGAGGAAAGATGCAATAGCATTGGTCCTATATTTTCATAGATAATGAATCCCACCCTTTGGATGTGTGGCTCTGATGCAGAATTATTGAAGCATATCTTTAATATCTTTCTGATAAGCACAGGTAAAGATGGTGCTAATGACCCTCAATCTCACTTGAGTGGCAAGGGCTGCATATTTTAGTCACCTACAGAACTTTTGTAATATGACAGGCCTAAGCCATGCTCAGCACAAATTAGTGGGGACACAGGGCATCATCAGTGGTTATGTTTCCAGGTGATCCCCATGGACAGACATGCTTACCAGCCTTTAGTTGTCTAAAAACAGAACAGCAAAATAATTTATCCTCACTCTGGGTCTTGACACAGAAAAAAATATCAGCCTGTCTTAATAAAAGTTAGGAAAATAGTGGCAAATGCATGTTGTGAATCATTATTAGAATCTGATAAAAATTATTTAATTAACAAAACTTTTAATAAAGTGATTTTTTTAAACAGTTTTAGTTACTTTTTAAAGCTAAAAACAGAAGATAAACAACTACATAATTCTTTTTGTTGTTGGGTTTTTGGGGTTGGTTTGTTTGTTTTTGTTGTTTTTTGTTTGTTTGTTTGTTTTTGAGAAGGGATTTCTATGTGTAGCCTTGACTGTCCTGGAATTTGCTCTGTAGACCTTGCTGTCTTCAAACTCAAAGGGATCCATCTGCTTCTGCCTCCCAAGTGCTGGGATTAAATGTCTCTGTCTCCACCACCTGGCACAATTACATAATTCATCCATCTTTATTGCCGAGTATTGCCTGGAAAATCAGATACTATTCAATCTATGACACAACAATTTCCATTTGAAATACAAAAGAACATAATTCAATAAACACAGTAAAATACAAAGTTAGATGTGACCATGATTCAGTTCGTGTGCTCCTGAGTTTCTATCAACCTGACATACACTAGAATCACCTGGGAAGAAGGAACCTCAGTTAAGAAACTGCCTCCATCAGATTAACCTATGGGCAAGTCAATGACACCTTTTCTAGATTCACCTTTGATATGGGAGGGCTCCACAGTGGGTGGTGCCACCTGGGCAGATGGTCCTAGCTTGTATAAAAAGCCAAGCTGTATGGGCGTGTTCTGATGAGTGAACCTGGAAGCAGCATTCCTCCACGGTCTCTGCTTCAGTTCCAGCCTTGAGTTTACACCTTTGCTTCCACTGATGGCAGACTATAACTGTAAGCTAAAATAAACCCTTTCCTAATAAACTGTTTCGGGCCACGGTATTTAACAACAGAAACAACTCACCTTCCTGACCTTGAAATTCTATTTCAGTGTTTCATCATGTTCATGTTAAACTGATGATAAGGTCTGAGGTGCCCTTGTTTAGATAGAAATTCATCTTAAGGATGAGTGGGAAACCACTATGTTCTTGAGTAAGACAATAGACATATTTGAACATTGGTATAGCAGGTATAAAACTCTGTTTCTCCGAGCAGATCTATAATTTGCCTAAATGTTTCATTGTTAAACATACAATGCTTGTTTCTATATATTTTAGTTTAAATAAATGGAAAGCTAGGATATTGTGAGGAGAATGTACCCATGGGGAACTGAAAATATGTTCAGTACTGATATCCTTATATGTCATGGGATGACCCACAGACATCTGTGTTTATTTAAAAGCAAAAGCTATATTAATGAAAGACTTTATTTTATTATTTTCTCACCCAGTCTTCTTTTTAAAAGTTATTTTAGGAAATTCTAGGTTCAGTTCCCTGACTCTTCTTTGATAATAAGTAAGTACATTTCCAAGCCAATCTTAGTCATTCCACCCTCGTCTAGACAACAGACTTCCTCATTTGGCATTTATTTTTATGCTTTACTCTCAGTGAACAAATTAGGGGGTGGGTAAAGATAAGGTAAATGTTACAAGAAGTAAAATTTGCTCCATGTTCTCTTACTTTGTAATGACCTGCTATTGACTTGCAATGACTTTTCTCATGGAGAAGAATTGTGCAAAGTTCTCCCTGGGAGTAGAATGTCAAGAAACATTTAAACAAACTTGGCATAGTGCTGTACATTAAGATGGCTGACACGGGAATCATAGGCAGGATTTATGTGTAAGTCTCTAGTATGTGGATCACTGTGGACTGGGAAACCTGTGTAAGGGATGGTATTCAGCAGGATTTCCTGCCAGACAAGATGCTAGAGCTGAGAATATCAGAGAGAAACACTAAAATGAGTCAGGATTGCTTTTAGCATCTGCTACGTTAGTTCTGATTCATACATGAGCACACCTGGTTTGTCCCTCATCAAACAGTCTGAATGCAGCTGGGCCAGGCCTCAACGCTCAGCCAATGCAATTGCTGCAACCCTTCTATAGCCCTCAGCTGTTTGGAGTTCAAACCACTTTCAGCAGTCCCCTGCTGCAGTTCTGTAATGTCTCTATGTTCTTCACAGTCCTTCTCAAATCTCTGTAATGCAAGGTATTTCCTGTCCGGGCAGGAAGAAATGTAATTTAGCTGACTGTCAAAGTGGGAGTTAGGTTAGGAAAAGATGAACTATATTATTTTGCCCCAATGAATATATCCACCAACAAATGGATGGCTCAGTTAAGCTCAATAAATGACAACCTTCTCTCTCCCAGGTGAAAGAGAA
The DNA here is from genome assembly GCF_003668045.3 of Cricetulus griseus. Taxonomy (NCBI): domain Eukaryota; kingdom Metazoa; phylum Chordata; class Mammalia; order Rodentia; family Cricetidae; genus Cricetulus; species Cricetulus griseus. Next base: position 23,310,940 of record NW_023276806.1, read on the forward strand.
AAGCACGCTAAGGAAAACCAAAACAAAACCCACAAGAATAAGTGCTATTACTAGTCATAGCTAGCATTTGTGTTTAACTGTGCCAAACACAAGGTGAAACACCTTACATAAATTATCTTAATTTCTCACAATGCTCCTGTGGTATTATTTAATCTCTACATTACAGAAGAGATGCTGGGATGTCAGATGTCAAGTGACTTACAGGAACCCTAGCTTCTGCAGCCACATTAGGGCAGTGTAACCATGTATACGATGGGAAGTATCTCCAGAGTATTAGGGATCACAGCAGTAGAGATGAGAGATGGAGGCAGAGACAGAGATAGATAGATAGATAGATAGATAGATAGATAGATAGATAGATGATAAAGAGTACAAAGACAGAGACATGTGTAGTTGTTCCCCAACTTTGAAGAACGTTATAACAAGTGTTTTGACTAAATTATATACAGTAATTTAATGCATAATTTATGAGAATGGATTTGAAATACCTTTGTGTATTTATTTTGCTATCTCTTGAAAATCTACAAAAATAGTAATTTTCATTTCATTTTGCATGATTGGCTTCAGAGCACCCATTTCATCCTTACGGCAATACTGCCCTTTAGGACAAAACTGTGCCCCAAATGGTTTCTGGTACTCACTACAAATATAATAGATTTATTCATTCCTAGTGACCACAGTTTTCCATAAAACAATACCCATAGTTATAGGTAGAAATAATTTTAAGCTCCAAATATAAAACTGAATTTTTCTTTTTTGCAATAAGACAACTATTTAGATTTCATAATTTTGCCTTTTAATTTATCTTCTTCCTCTTCTCTTGGCATCTGTCAGAGCAGAGTGAAGTTCTGGCCTGTGTGCCTTCTGAAGGCACTGTATGGAAGGCCCTGTATATCAAGCCTATCTCTGCTGTTTCTCTAGCTACAGATTTATTAGGGTCAGAAGTAAAAGTGTGTCTGAGTATATCAGAGTCAGGAAAAGAAACACAAAACACTGGCTATCGGCAACAACTAATAGGAAATAAGCTCTCTACCATTCATTTTCAGAAGGAAAATGCATGCTTGAGTTAGCCTCAATTAGGCACATAGGAGCAAACACAGACACACAGTGGGGGCACACATTGTGCTCACATCTTACATGAGCTAATAACTAAGGAGCCTCTTCATTTGCAGTTGTGAGGCAGTGTTTTTTAGACCTAAATGTCTTTCTTTTAAAAATCATGGCATGCCCAGACACTTCCATTTGCCACCTTGTTTCTAATCCACCCCTGAACACCTTCCTTCACTCCCTGGAAGGATTTGCTTGTCCTTGGAGTACTGCCTTTATTACACTGTTTTTAAAAGATCCAAAACTGTAAATACTCAATCTGCATTAGTCTAATGAGAAAGAGGCAGAAGGTCATGAATGACTTGCTGTTCTGTCATTCCTGTAGGTTATGGTTTGCAAAGTACCATAGTCATCTTCATACTGTATTGTTCAAGATTGTCTAGAGTAACAAAACAAAAAGAATAAGGATGGGTTGGTGGACAGATGGATGGATGATAGGTTAGATAGACAGATTAAAAGATATATGTAAAACATTAATATATATGAATTTTGTGTATATTTAATTGATATAAATATATATGCAATATACTTTTAAAAAGATTTTTGGTGTGTATGGCTGTGTGTGTGTGTGTGTGTGTGTGTGTGTGTGTGTGTGTGTGTGTGTGTGTGTGTGTGTATGTGCCTGTGCATGCCTGCCTGTAAATGAGAGTTCACCCCTTCCATGGTGTCTGTGTTGGTGTTACAGAACAACCTTCAGTAACACCTTCATTTTCCACCTTGTCGGAGACAGGACTCTATGTTGTTCAACACCATATACACTAGAACAGCTGACCCTCAAATTCCAGGGGTTTCTTTCCTCCCCCTCCCACTTTACTGCAGGAGTGCTAGGACTACAAGCATGCATTTCTGTAATTGCCTTAATATGTTGCTGGGGATTCAACACATGTTCACACAATTTTGCTTCAAGTGCTTTACCCACTGAGACACTGGCCCAGACTCAATGCAGGACAATACACATGTAATAGGTACCAACATACAACTGCATGCATATCAAAGATAAATATTCTAAGACTTAATTCTGCTGGCTAACCCAACCTTAAATGTTTCCTAATCATTCTCATATGACATTTTCATTTAATCTTGGCATATGATCCTTCTGAAACCTTGTTAAATTCCTCCTGGTACCTTTAGTAAACCAATAACTGCCCAGCTTTCATCAGGGTCTTGTTTATTTTATTATGTATGTCCTTTAATATGTTTAAAGTATAACTCCGGTTCCAGACAACAGAAGACCTGAAGTAAACACTGAGCACTCCTTGCTAATGAACTCAGGCACTCCAGCCTTGCACATCCATCCACTCCCTGCCTCATGTCACACATTACCTGGATGTCCGTGACATCCATGTATGGGAAAATAAGCACAGTAATCTCCCTGACAGGCATGGTCCTCAGTGGCCACTCATGATCTCAACCAATCTATCTGTTTTTATACTTAAACTGTTTCTGCTTATTTTACTTTTTATTCCATTGTAGTAAACACATCTAGATACAATGTTGGAATTTCATAAATAAAGTTCTTAATGTTTTGTTTTCATTTTTATTAGCATTTATTAATTCTATAGACTAACAGAGTTAATTAGGACATTTCAATGACATTTCATACATGGATCATCTTCAGTCTCTATCACCATACCTACTGTTCCCTGCCTCCACCCAAAGACCCTCCTACTTTCATGAGTTATCTCTATTGTTTTCCTTTTGATGATTATTGTTTCATGCATAAGTATATAAATACAACATGCTAAGCCCATTTAGCATTGCTCATATGGATGTCTTTTAGGGTAGATCCCTTGGTATTGTATAACCAGTTAGGGGTCTGCTTCTCTCAGTAGTCATTTATTGTCTGTAGTTCTTCACTTAGGGCTGGGTTTCTGTGAGATTTTCCAGTCCATATCAATATATCATCTGGTGTCATTGTTTATGTACCATTGAGGCTACCTTATTTTTGAGACAGACAAACAGAAAGAGACAGAACAAACACATTCAAAGGTTGATGGAGCTTAATGACCAGGCTAGCTGGCCAGCAAGTTCCAGTGGTTCTCCTGCCGTGTAGCTCACCAGTGCTTGTATTGCAGATACAGGCAGTGGCATACCTGACTTGGTGTTGATTGTTGTTGGTGGTGGTGTTGGTGGTGGTGATGGTGGTGACAGCCCTGTGTATGGTTGTGTGTGTGGTTGTTGTTGCTGATACTACTGCTGCTTTGGGGCTTTTTAAGTGTGCTGAAGATGCTAGGGATCCACACTTAGGTCCTCATGCCTGTGTGACAAACGCTTTACCAACTGAGCCATCTCTTCAGCCCCTTTCCCTACTTCTTTGTATTTAAAATACAGGGAAAACTCCCCACTCCTGAATCTGTGGCATAAAGCAGAAGAATATTAGAATTATTGTAACCCTCACCCGCAATCTTCTACTTTCAGAAATAAAAAAGCTGAGGTGCAGGAAGGTGAAAGAACTGTTTTACGAGCCAAAGATTTACCGAATGAGCTGGGATTAAAATGTTCATCACCTGCCTTTTAATCTCTTTTTCATGTGTCTCACTGTTTTGCCCCCAAGTGGCCACCTGGCCTCTCACTCCGAGTGAATGAATGCTTAATATCCAAGAGAGGAATATGTGAGAACAAAGAGATTATGTCTCCCACACTGTCAGTTTCCATAACCTTCTCACTGTCAAATTATAAATTAATTCTTATATTTTATAGCTGGACACGTTCCATTTTGTCATTCTACTTAGCTAGGTTAAGCTCTTAAAAGCACTGGTTTGTGTATGCCAATCTCGGTCTTGGCTATCTTTTGTAGGCATTCCCTTGGACAGTTTAAGCACCCTGCATAGACAAGTGCCCTGCATAGACCTTGCTGCCCGAAAACTCATCTCTTTCAGGTGTAAAAGGCACGTCTGATTAGATGTTCCATGTAAAGATTCTCTCAGACATTCTAGCCTCTAATTCTTAAATTTCTGTTTATCAAACATTGTCTGATAGAACTAAAAAATGGGGGTGGGGGTAACCCAGCGATTTTGCCATATCTTACTGTAAAATGTAGCTTTGTTTATTTAATCCTTGATAACAAAACAAAAGCAAGTAATCTTGATTAACAAAATGAGAGTTTTCTGGGAATGGCATGAATATGTGTATTATTCCAGAAATCCTGTTTAAAAAAAAAAACTAAACAAAACTTTAATTAAAATAGCTGTGAATGGGAGCAGTTATGTTCTGAAATCTAGCCATGTTTTCATAAGTTCTTGTGTCTTTTGAAGAAATCTATTTATGTAAGAATAAAATAAATTTTTCATTGAGTAAATGCTGTTACTTTAAGCATTAAGAAAAAAATAACAAAATAAGAACAAAGACTAATAGAACCCTCCCCTGATTAGGATATACAACTTACATCTTAAAGCTACCCACACCAGAATAAGAATAACCAATTCAAAAGTCAGCTTCTTTGTTGTTGTTGTTATGTCATTAGTTTTGTGTTTTGAGACATTCTCATGTAGTAGAGACTAGCTTCCGAATCCATACATTGTCATCTATGACCTTGAATGCCTGTTCTTCCTTTGTCTACTTCCCAAGTGTTGAGAGTTGTAAGTGCACACCTCCATAATGAGTCATGTTTTTAAATTAAAATGCAAGAACATTATTTTCTCTCTTCTCTTTTTTTCTTCCCACCTCTCCCATATACTCTTCTACCCCGTTCCCTCTCAAATCCATGGCCCTTTCCCTTTAATAACTCAAATATGCATAAATACACAAATACAACCTACTGTGTCCTTTTACTGTTGCTTGCCTGTATATGATTTCAAGGCTGGCCATGTGGTATTGGATACCAACTAGGGGATTCATTCCTTAGGAAGACTAATTTCTCTCTGTCACAGCATTTCTTAGTGGCTTATAGTTCTTTTTCAGATAGTAAGTCCTCTGTGATTTATTCCTTCCATGTTAGCATGTCTTGGTAGTGTACTTCTTGAGGTCTATTTAGACAGCCATATTGTGGAGGCATCATTAATGAAGTGTCCCTGTTATTTCTAGGAGACACATTTTTACCGTAGATGGCCTGGACCTCTGGCTCTCACAGTCTTTTGACCCTCTCTTCCATGATATTTTCTGAGCCTTGGGTATAATAGTTGTGTTGTAGATGTATCTATAGGGGCTGGGTACCCAACAATCAGTTGTTTTCTGCATTTTGACCTGTTATGGTATTTGTCTGTTCCAAAGAGAAATACCTTTGATGAGTATATAAGGATGGTATTTAGAATGTGATTAGGAATTATGCTGGTTTAATAAAGTGGTCCTAGCAAGTTCTCCCAAAATCCATGACATCACTAGCCCTGGTCCTATAAACCAAGAAAGAGGTGATTTTTTTGTTGTAGTTGTTGTTTTCATCAAGCAGAAAGTTAATTGTAGAAGAAACATAAATAAATCTAATCCCAGAATGTGATAGATCCTTCACAAGAAAGAAAAATAAACCTCTCAGCTACATCCATCCCTGATAGAACAAGACAAGATTTCACAACAGACCAGCTTTGTTGCGTTGATGATCCTGTATGGCAAAAAGCCCCAGCCATGGAGGTCTGTACTGTTCAAGAGCTCTCTTCTTTAGGCTGCCATGAAGGAAGAGTTGCTAGGCCAATAGCAGAGAGTCTGAAATGGACCCTTAAAAGGATGCTGCAGCATGCATAAAAATCACTGAATATGAAGAGTGGGGAATGGCCCCCATAGGCTCATAGATTTGAATGCTTAGTCACCTGGGAGTAGCTCTATCAGAAATTGTGACCCTGATGGAGTAGGTGTGGCCTTGTTGGAGGAAGTGTGTCACTGACGGTTGGCTTTGAGGCTTCAAATTGTTCAAGGCAGGCCCCGTGTCTTGCACTCTCCTAGCTGACTGCCCATCTGGATGTAGAACTCTTCAGCTTCCTCTCCAGGGCCATACCTATCTGCATGTCACTATGCTCCTGCCATGATGATAATGGACTAAACTTCTGAAACTGTAAACCAGCCCTAATGAAATGGTTTCCTTTATAAGAGTTGTCATGGTCATGGTGTCTCTTCACAGCATCAGAACACCGACATAAGACAGTTGCTGAGACAAATCTTGTAAAATCTTTGGCCATATGGAAAGCAATAGCAACCAAAATGTAAATACAGAGCACATGAAAGCTGGGAAAAACCACTTCCAAGCTACAAGTGTTTGAGCTATGCATGTTGCCTGAGCGCCTCTCAGATGCCCTGCAGAAAGAAATTTGGATGGGAAAGAATCCCAAGGCATAATACAAAGCCTAAAGAGACAAACAGTGATGGTAGAAAACCTGGCAGCTCTCTATCAACAACAGAACTCTCCTGAGACTCGCCAGGGATGAGACTCACTCTGCGCTGAAGCTGTGCTCTGACCCTAAAGATATCTGAAGTCAGTGACCATCTGAGCCTAAGTAAAGCCTCCCAAATAAGCATCTGCTGCTCATTCTACAGATTAATTCTTCTCAACCACTATAACTGACTTGGCTTGTTAAAAAGTGTCATATTGTGGGATAAATATTCATTGTTTCAGTCCCCTAGCATCATACAAATCATACAGTAATATTACAAAGTATGTGAGAATGAAGATCAGAAGAGCTCCTCAGTCAAGGAAGGAGCCACCCAAATAAACAGACATGGAAATGCTCCTAATGCTGAACTTGTCAGTTGTGAGTATTTAAGTAACTACAGTGATCATTCTACAGAACCAACTGAAAGGGGTTGACCATCAGATATAAAAAGGAGACATTCTATCAGTGAAATGCATGCTATAGTAAAGAAAAACTCAAATACTCAAATAATGCTATTTAAAGTTAGGTGGACTGACAGTCATGGAAACACTTACCCTTAATCAGAGCACTCAAGAAGCAGAGCCAGGGGGATCGCCATGAGATTGACAGCCTGTTCTACATGTGAGTTTCAATTTAGCCAGGACCACATAGTAAGAACCTGTTTGAATGGATTAATAGTTGATACTTAGGTAGGTAGGTAGGTAGATAGATAGATAGATAGATAGATAGATAGATAGATAGAAATAGCTGATAGGATGAGTAACAGAAACAACAGAGTATGTATTCAATGAATTTAAAAACAGGTCAAAATATATTATTTCCACTGAAAGAAAGAACAAAACAAATTCTCAATGCATACATAAATCTGTATAAAGCCAAAGCCCAGCTCTTCTATGCATTTATTTGCCTTAATTCTGCTTCAAGTTTCAGCTGTTCCTATTAAGTTAATCTAGAGTTTGTGTGAAGGTGAGAAAGAATGAGGCAGGAAAATATTTGAAGCTAAAATGATGCTAAACTGATGAAGGGAAGCAAATTACAGATTCAGCAGGGCTTGCAAAGCCCAGGAAGGAAAATAAATTAACAAAATCATATAGAAACACTAAAAACAAGTTTTAGGAGAGTAGCGCCTGGAGATAGGAAATTGATGAATGCTGGGAAAATATATCCTGCACAGGAAAATTAAAGGACAGAAACAGACAGAAGACAGTATTGCATAAGAATGTAGAGAGTATAACTTCACTCACCAGAGAAACAAAATACTCTGTGTTTTACAAAAATTAGGATGTATCAGACTCTGGTATTAGGGAATATCTGGACTAGCACATAGGACACATCTATGACACTAAAGCTTTCATGTGCTTTAGGGTGTGGTAACAGGACTGCACAGTTGTAAAATTCATTGAACATGGTACTTCAGTTTTAAATACAAATGATGCTTTGTAGAAAAATGTAATGACAATAGATACATAGGTGACTTTAAGCAAAAATTGTAGTGATCATATCAACTAGGTTAAATCCTGAAGATGGCTGTCTTAGTTATGGTTTCCCTTTCTGTGATGAAACACCATGACCAAAGCAATTTGGTGAATACAGACTTTATCTGGATAACATTTCCATATCACTGTTCACCGTTGAAGGAAGTCGGGACTGGAATTCAAATGGGGCAGGAACCTGGAGGCAGAAGCTTTGATGCAGAAGCCACGGAGGCATGCTGCTTACCGACTTGCTCATGATGACTTGCTCAGCCTGTTTTCTTATAGAATACAGAACTACTATTCCAGAAGTAGTCCCATCTGCAATGGTATTAGTCTTCCTGCATCAATCAGTAATTAAGAAAATGTCCCTGGCTTCCATTTTGTTAATGGCAGGAACATCTAAAATATTATCAAAAATTCTATTCCCCTTTTTCAAAGACAAGGTTTCTCTATAGATTGGCTGTCCTGGAACTTGCTCTGTAGACCAGGCTGGCCTTGAACTCATAGAAATTCACCCACCTCTGCCTCTCAAGTGCTGGGATTAAAGACATGCACCACCACAGGGCTAACAAAAATTCTTGATACAGCATTCATTGTAGTTATCAGATTGTATACTTGGTTCTATTTTTATCCATCCTATATTCTGATAATTTGCATTCTGTCTCCCCATTTCTGCCTTGTCCCACCCAAGATCACCATAAGTGAAAGTTATTTTTGAGCATAACATCAGCAAGTATTTACATGTATTATTTCCTATTTTGTTATAGCCTAAAATAGGCAAGCTATTTATTCCCTCCTCATAGTTTCTACAGTTAATTTGTCTTGTCTCACTGCCTGGTAAACTACTTCCTAGGAAGTATTACGATATGTCTATTTCCTACATAGCAAATGATATGGATCTAAACAAAGCAGAGACTCAATAGATATGCTTTGATTTTAAAAAGGAAAAGAAAATGTCCCAGAAGCTTGCCTACAAACTGATCTTATAGATACATTTTCTGAATTGAGGCTCCCTCTCCTCTAATGACTCTAGCTTGTGTCAAGTTGACATAAAACCAAGTAGGACAACAAAAATCAAAGAAAGGCCCATAATAGCAATATAGAGTCATGGGCACACCACCTAATCAGCTTGAATTCATTGACACTGCATACATGTTCAAGATACAGAGAGGAGCCACTACTATGATGGCCACTCCTTCTGCTGTGTAGAAATAGATTCCTAAGGAAGTTATTTATTGTTTTTGATATTATTTATTAACTTGAGGACACCAGGATAAATTGTTGATGTTAAAGGATGTGTACATCCCTATAATTAATAAATATTTATTTAGTAAAATACTGAAACTGAGTTAATAAGGACGTAGCTTGCCAGACTGGCAGGATTCAGGAACTATGATAGGGCATGGGTTAGAAAGAGATGGTACTGTTAGTAATATATTTTCTAATGTAGCAAAGCATGAGGTAATCAAGGCACATGAGAATTTGAAATTACCAGGTTGATCTCTGTATTGATTAACTTTGACCTATTTTAATCACTGTAGAAAACTGACTATAATGCAAGTCATTGCAAATAAGTAAGAATTTATATATTACATGTTTTCAAGAGAATGCATTATTTTTATTGGAAATTGGTATAGACCTTAAATAATATCAGTGTTTGCCCATAAAAATCTCACCTTATGAAATTTTTGTCAAACTTGGACCCATTGCATATCATACAGGAAGGGCCAAGTACATTTTTTGAATTGTGAAAAGTGAAATTCTCATAGTAATTAATTTCAAGCCAGCTCCACAATTAAGATTGGTGTATAAAAGCTGGTGACAATAGTCATTTGTGTTTATTTTTAAGAGAACAGGAAGGAGGCTCTCCATTGCAATAGCTACTGGTGTTTTCTTACATTTACTGACGTTCTGCTCAGCTTTTCTGAGTGTGATTTACAAGAATAGATTACCTTTGACTATTTCATTGCAGTGCAGATATAATAAAATACTCAATATTGGTATTTCATGTGTCTCCAGATACTCACACCAGAGAGCTCCCAACACTCCTCCACTGTGCAGCAAAGTTTGGCTTAAAGCATCTGGCTCTTCACCTTCTACAGTGCTCAGGGGCAACCTGGGCAGCCGGAACAAAGAATACGGATGGTTCAGACCTGCTGCATATTGCTGAGCAGCATGGTCATGAAGAACTTCTGAAAATCTTTGAAGAATTCATGGTAAGTTTTTCCCTTTCATTATATATCTGCAGCTGGTTCTTTATGTGCGCATGTATACAAACATGAATACATTGCTGTTTTGAAAACTATGGCCTCCCACAGCTAGTAACATGATGTCAGACAAAACCATCTGTTGCTTCAAGTTTGTCTGTTATCTTAAACACATCTTCATAAGATTTTTGAACCAATTATTTACAGAAATCTGACCCCTCCCAAGCCATTTTCAGGTGAAATTGAATCCCATTAGTCCTGCTGATGTCCAGAGAACCTATTCAATATTGGAGAAAAGATGGCAAAAGGGCAATGAAACTATTTATCTTCATTTCTTTGCATAAGAATCTAGATAAGATATTATTTGGTACATGCAAACAGACCGGTAAATGCTGGATTAAAGCATTTTGGCAATCATTCAGAAAGTCTGCCCAATAACAAATCAATTTACATTGTTTGAACTTGTTTCTCTTGTGTGATCCATTTTCTCTCCCTGTTGAGTCTCCATCCTTCGTTGTTTCTGTTGAAACCCCAAATTTCAGGACACTCTAGATAGATGATAGCAATAGATGATAGTGAGAAGGCAATAAGAGAAAGTTTTTAGAAGGGAATGATATTATCTCAGTAAATAAAGCATGCACACTGTGTTCCCATGATCAAGTTTAGAAGAGCCACTGCTCTGTAACAGAAGATGTGTACATTTTGCTTCAGAAAATGAATTATTCTTGTGAAGGCACTGGGGAAAGTTGAATGTAACAATGATGTGGCAGTGAATATGTCAAAATTTATCTTTAATTGTATTTCTAATAAGCAATTCATATAGAAAGATATGATACTATAAATTCTGGTTATTTTATCCCTTAACAGATTATCACAGAAATTAATCAGATATTAGCGTTACAAAAATAGTGACCATTTGTAGTTCCCAAAGAATGAAATGGTAGTCAATAAAGCACTTTTCTCCATTCACCAGGAATATCAAAATCTTTATCAGGAGCTTGTGAGTGCCACGCTGTCTCTGAAGTTCCAAGAGAACGTATTATGCACATATTTAAGATAAACACAGAACATGTAATCAAGTTAAGGAAGCACAGCTTTTCAGTCTAAGGCCTTTAATCAGAAGCGTGTCTCACCTGCATCCTGGTGCACTGTAGGTAGTGATGGTCACACATGCTGATGAATGCATTTTGCTATGTGTCCTCTATACAAGGTCCTCCATCAGAGGATATGATCTGCATCTCAGGTAAGGCCATCAAAGCAGCTTTACATTACCTGTAGCATAGTCATTTGGTTCTCTCTGGATCTCAAGGTTCTGAAATGCTATTGTCTAATTTTCAGTCTCTGGTGAACTCTGGTTTAACCTTCTTCAGTGGTAGTTACTTACTAAGATAATCACCAACTATCAGAGTGATGTTTCCCCATGAGAACTGCATGTGCCTGCTAAATAGCACCTTAGAGTATTCTGATGACTGTCCTTAGGGAAGACACTATAGGGCAGCAACAGAAAGACTGACAGACACAGGAAACTTTTTTTTTTTTTTGCATGTTCTTGGTATCTCTAATTCTACACTGATTCCAAGTGTTTGCTATCATGGTGTCAAGGTGACTATTCACTCTGTGATACTAGCTTATTGTTAACTTTGTAGGGTTCAACTTGGTCACTGTTGCATGGAATTTGTGAAGTGACTTTTACAGGCTATTTGTAAGCTATTCCTTTGCCAGAGTGTTTCTAGAAAATTGTGTCATTCTTGACTAGACAGATAGCAATCTGTGATCATACTGCTGTGACTGAGCATGTGGCTGTGACTATACTACGAGATGGCAGATCTGTAAATGTATTTTAATGACTATGGATAGCTTAAGCTATAATTTTCAAGCAATCAAATTTCCTCTTGTAAATGTGTGGTTAACAAACTGTAAATATAAACACGATGTGGTGACCGTTGTGGGAAACGTTTCTTATGATTTACAGGTCACATAAATTATTTCTCTACTTATCAATTTTGTATAAACAAATCTGAGCCATAGCTCCTTCATGAAGCTATGCCAGATAACCCCATGTTGATGCTATCTATTCCAAGTTATCTTAGCTGTGTCTTTAAGTATGTGTCTAAATTGAGAAGCAAACATTTTATATTATCATGTTACTAAAATATTTTATTGTTTCTTAAATATTTATATAACTGTAGTGTTGACTCAAATTCTAATCCATCATATATATACACAGATATCTTCAAACTTTCCTTAAACTTTTTTCCCCAAAGATTTTGAAGCACACACTGTTGACATTTGAGGCTTACATTCTACCAATGGATCATTTATTTAAAAAAAAAAAAAGCACCTACTTTTCACTTCCAACATGACCTGGCCTTAGTCAGTTTGTTGATTTATTCTATTCTTCTTAATCTTCCATCAGCAGACATGATTGACTTTAGAGTCTTACATGGAATTATATTCAGTATGTTGTGCCATAATAAGTGAGGGGGAAAGAAGCCAATTACGATTTTAGAATAATATAGTCAAAAGGAATTATCTGCTCTTCATAAACCACATGTGTCCTTATCTTGGAGTCAACTATGTGGAGGCAAAAAAAAAAGGGGGAGCAAGAGAAGTTCCTTTTTTTAACAGGAAAGCAGTGAGACACTATTTTATTAAATTAGCATACTATACATGTTCAGCCTCTCTTTTTGTTTAACTTGGTTTATTAAAATTGTATTTTTAAATTTTTTTATTTAAATTAGAAACAAGATTGTTTTACATGTCAATCCCCTTTCCCTTTCCCTCCCCTCCTCCCCTGCCCCCACTAACACTCTACCTACCCCATGCCCTTTCTGCTCCCCAGGGAGGGTGAGGCCTTCCATGGGGGCATCTTTAGAGTCTGTCATATCCTTTGGGATGGGGACTAGGCCCTCCTCCATGTGTCTAGGCTGAGGGAGCCTCCCTCTATGTGAAACATTTACAAATGGAGTACTACTCAGTGAAAAGAAAAACAATGGAATATTGAAATTTGCAGACAAATGGATGGAACTAGAAGAAACCATTCTGAGCCAGGTAACCCAGCCATAAAAAGACAAAAATGGTATGTACTCACTCATATATGGATTTTAGACATAGAGTAAAGGATTACCAGTCTACAGTCCACACCACTAGAGAAGCTAGGCAACAAGGAGGACTCTAAGAGAGACATACATGATCTCTCAGAGAAGGGAAAGGGACAAGATCTCCTGAGCAAATTGGGATCATGGGGGGAGGGGAGAGGGAGCTAGGAGAATGAGAAGGGGAGAAGGGGAGGGGTCAGGAGGACATGAGGGAGCAGGAAGGTTGTGGAGGGGGAAGAATAGAGGAGAGCAAAATAAGAGATACCATCAAAGAGGGAGCCAATATAGGTTTAAAGTGAAATCTGGCACTAGGGAAATGTCCAGAGATCTACAAGGATGATACAAACTAACCATCTAAGCAATAGTGGAGAGGCTACCTTAAATGACCTCCCCTGATAACAAGATTGATGACTAACTTATATACCATCCTAGAGCCTTCATCCAGCAGCTGATGGAAGTAGAAGCAAATAACCACAGCTAAACACTGAACTGAACTTGAATCCAGTTGCAGAGAAGGAGGAGTGATGAGCAAAGGGGTCCAGAACCACGCTAGTGAAACTCATAGAAACAGCTGACCTGAACTAGAGGGAGCCCTTGGCCCACAGACTGATAGCTGGGAAACCAACATGGAACTGATCCAGACCCCATAAATGTGGGTGTCAGTGAGAAGGCCTTGGAAATAAATGGGGCCTCTTGTAGTAGATCAGTACTTATCACTAGTGTAGGAATGGACTTTGCAAGAGAAGTTCTTAAATAATAGTTTTATATTTTATGACTATGAGAATTTTTGCTATGAGAATTAAACAATTTATTTTTAACTTATGAACAGAGATTTTCATTGTAAACAGCTTTTGGACTTTAATAGTTACTGGATAATTTCATTTTCATTGTGATGAAATAGCCAACAAGAAGCATCTTTGGTGAAGACATTGGTTTTGTCTCACAATTTGAAGATGGCTGTGGCAGTGGGTGGCCCTGAGGTGTCAGGAGCATGCAATTCAGTCACCTCCCAGTGCTCTGAGAGGAGAGAAAGGAGAACACCTGTACCCCATCACCGTTCTCTCTTCTGCATCCTTGTTCAGTTCTGAACCCCAACTCATGAGATAGTGAACCTGATCACAATAGATATTTCCCCCTCAATTAATTCTTCCTAGAAATACACTTGCAATCACATCTAAAAACATAACTCCAAGTTTCTGTAAATATTTCATCACCCAGTCATGTTCACAAGGAAGATAAAGCATCACAGCTGTCTAATACCTGTATTTCTTCTGGGTTGGTGCTATTTCTAGATGACTTCCCCAGCCTCCAGTGGATTCCCATGCCCCTTTACATATTAGCAGCTCTAATTGGAATTAGTGGGCTACAAAAAATACAATATGAAGTTAGGGGTAGAATTTGCTAGGGAGATAAGGGTAGAGCTGGAGGAGGAGAGTGGGGAGAGTATGTGATCATATTTCATTGTATACATGTATGAAAATGAAAAAATAAAAATCCATGTATTTCTACAAATTACAGAAGATTTTAAATAGTAAATCATGTTTTAGTTTCTTACAATGGGAATTAATTTGAAAGGTGGATAGACAAAGGGTAAGACTTAATGATTAAACCTACAACAGGATATAAACTGCAGCTTACTTAGCAGAATGCTTGAAAAAATTCTCAACAATTGAAATAGCAAATAGCAACAGTGAAGATTACTTCAATGATGTAAAAACTAAATTAAAATAATAAAGACCAAGAAAATGAAAGCAAAACTGAAAGCTGGCTTGAATTTGAAAGGACTTTGAGATCCAAGATAAAGTATGCAGCAAATAGTGCTGTGTTTAAAGCAAAATTAAAGCAGTAATACATCCTTGCAATAATTTGCCACACCATTAATCCCCATCAGTGGAAAGTCTTTAACAAAATGGTTACACAAAATCCTAATAAACAAGAAAAATAGATCCTCCGTTATACAGCATTAATATAGGCTAGTTAATAACTGGAAAAGCAACAGACACTTTAGGAATAACTTCCAGAAAATATCTTTGACTACACTGATTGCTCATTGTGTTTGGTGTGAATATTAAAAAGTTCTATATTGGAAAGACTCTTTAAGGAATTTTATCAAATAGGTAAAGTGAATTTCCATGTACTGTCAGTAGGACTTCTGCATGTAAGGCTATTGTTCACATCTGCAATGAGGTTACTGTGACATCTAGCCTACAATCCATCGAGGCCTGTGGACCTTGGGCTCAAGTGTGTAGGTATATGAGTGGTAGGTGTTTGGGCATGGCCTGAAAGGAGAGAGAAAGGGAGAGAAATGCTGTTGTTTCTGGTTCTGCTATAGACTCTGATCTTTTCTTCACATCAAATGCCTGGAATAAAAGTGTGGAGGCACTTTGCAAAAGCCTTGCTATAAAGACTTAGGTGGCTGACTTGTGCATACAATTTCCTACTTAGGGGTCAGGCTTTGGGCTTGGACTTGTGAACTCACTCTTCTCAACTCTTTGTTTGGTCATTCTAAGCACTGGAAACTTAGCACTTCACATATAGTATGTGGTTCTCCCATAATTGGTTCCCTTTTATTTGGTATACATTAGTATTGCCTGTATTTAAATTGAAGCCCATCTTCCTTGGCCTCTCTCTCTCTCTCTCTCTCTCTCTCTCTCTCTCTCTCTCTCTCTCTCTCTCTCTCTCTCTCTCTGTGTGTGTGTGTGTGTGTGTGTGTATTTCTATCATATGTATTTGGAAGCTCACTGTGAGAAATAGCTGCCTTCCCACTGGCAAATGCTCAGCCTATATCTACTCCTTGATGGCTGCAGAAGGCAAGTGTTCAATTTAACAACTTGTTCTCAATTATTGGTATCTTTAATTGTGTTTCAATAGATTAATTGGTCATAGTATCTACAATTTTTAAACTCTAGCATATGCATGTTATTGTGTGCGTATATATGTATGTGCACATGTGTGTAGGTACATGTGTGCACATGTGTACACATGTATTCAGGCCAAAGGTTGACATTAGGTGTCTTTCTACATTGCCCTCATTTTATTTCCTGAGGCAGAGCATCTCCTTGAATCTGGAGCTTAGATTTGGCTATACTAACTAGCCAGTTTGCCCTGGGGGTTAGGGATCCCATCTCAGTTTCTCTAGTGCTGGGATTACAGGTAGCTACCACATCCACCAGTGTTTCTTACTGGACCTGGGGATCTAAGCTCGGTCCTCACACTTGTGTAATAAGTGCTTTATCTACTAAGCCATCTCCCTGATGAAAAGACAGTTTTAAAGAATCTATTGCTAGATAGCCCAACTGTTATCCATAGTATATAGTTTCAATAAACCAGACTTGGACTTCAGTCATCACTGGTAGGCAACCAAGAGCAACGGTGATGGCCTATATTTTTATGGTAGTCACTTGGACTTCTGTAACAAACATCTCAAAAAGGGGTTTCTGATGCCTGGTACTGTGGTTTTTGTTAGATGATACATGGCTATTGGATGGATACATTTTTCAGCCATTGGTGTCATAACATTTAAACTATGTACATGTATATACATATACTTACATGTATTATACATAACTTTAGGTAAATAAAAAATAATTCCTTATAGCTTGTTCAAATATTGTTGGTACTATTTTTCCTCTGCCCTCCTTCTCCTGTATTGACCTTCATCTGCTGTCCTGAAATAATGCCCTCTCCTTTTCCCCCATTTGTCTCTCTGTATCACTGGTATTTCATGACTCTTAGCTGCTTCACATCTCAGTTTTCCCCAAGGCAGAATACTATTGATATATGTATTTTGTTATTTATGTTTTGATAATATAGAAACGTATCTATCGACAAAGTCTTAAGATGTATGAAAAATGCACTAATATAACCAGTGAAGTCAAGGAACCAAAATAGGATCTCTACATACATTAAAGGTCTTTGTTAAACTGGGAAATGTGTTTACAATGTTAACTTAGGTACTGTTAACTTCTTTAAAATGTTTCTTTTATTATTGTCCAAACACATGAGTGCATGATGTGTGTAAGTATGGGCAAGTGGATGTCACAATGCATGTGGGGAGGTCATAAGACCACTTTTGGGAGTTAGTTATGTGGGAAACAAGTTTGTATTTTTCCTATCAGCTTATTATCTATCTGAAATAGTCTGACAGTCTAATACATGTAGCCATTTCTGATAGGAGGTAGTGGTTTTCCCTAATAGTTACAGGATTTTATAGTAAAGCACATGCATCCAATTCCTGGCTATAATAACATGCATTCAATTAAATAGGGTAATTCTGAATAATGGGAAAAATGGAACTCTCTTAGTCCCGCAACAGCAAATACTCAATGACAAAGTCTCTTTTGGTGCTGAACTTCTCGACAGAGTGACAGCCAATGTCCAAGCAGGGGTTGAAACACATGAAGAAAAATGTCTAGACATCTATATAATATTTTAAGTAACTCAATGTGGAAGGCAGTGTCATAATTAGCACAACAGAAATCAGGTGGAATTTGTAGGGAGTAGTAGATAAATCATAAATGAGGTTTGAAAACATTGATATTTATTAAGGAAATATACATAACTCATCTGGGAGAAAAGAATCAAAGTAAAGACGTTGGAAGAAGGCAGAGCTCTTGAGAGATTAAATTTGAGCCAAAAAATCAGCTTGGTAACTGATTACTTTTGACAGCATTCATGTGAACCCTTGACTTTCCTACAACAAGGACATAAAAGAAAGGCATTATGTCTATTAACAAAAACCTTTAAATTTAACTATAGGACTTTCATGGCATATCTATCAAGAATTGTTTATGGAGTACAAACACCCTCAGTCACCTCATAATAGCAGATATTTAAAAATCTAGATATTTGTAGGTTTTTGTCCACTTTGCTAGCTATGAAAAAATACCATACTTATTTTTCACACATCTTTTCACAAGTTATATCCTCAATGCAACATGTATGAGAGATAGCTGAATGCAAACCAGAGAGACTGTATAGTGATTTCCCCAAATGTTTTATTAACCATAAAAAACAAATTAGAAAATATGTCTGTGAGTTGTGCATCATTAAAATGGCCATTAGGAAAGAAATTTCTCGTGGCTATTAATCCTTGTGTGTGAGATGGTTTACAATAATCTTGAAATAGTGTAGGTATGGTTTAACAAAGTCAAGCAAAAACTCATCTGTAATTGCTAGTAACTGCTACTCACAGATAGGCCACAGCAATTGCTCTCTCTGTGTGGCTGTCGACATTAAATGATTCATGTGTCTCGGAGTTTCTAGAATAGCTAGCACTATCTATGTATTCTCCTCTTACCCATACACAGGATAACCTATTTTGTTAGTTCCCATGATTCACTAACCATTTCTCTACTTCCCTGGGGAAAAGAGAAGCACTAAGGGTCAGGAAGATGACAGTTCATTTTTGCTGCCCTGCAGTTCACTTTAGGGGAAAAAGGATGAGGAAAGTGTCTGAATAGACCCCAAGTGTTGCTTTGACTAAACATGTCTTAGGGTTTCTATTGCTATGTGAAAAAAACAAATAACAACAACCAAAAAAATCACCAAGTCAAGTTGGGGAGGAAAGGTTTTATTAGGATTACCTTTCTACATCATTGTTCATCATCAAAGTAAGTCAGGAAAGGAGCTCAAACAGTGCAGGAACCTGGGAACAGGAGCTGTTACAGGGCCATGTAGGACTGCCGCTTACTGGCCTGACCCCTCCTGGATGGCTCAGCCTGCTTTCTTATAGAACCCAGGAACAAGCCTTGGCATGGCTCCTCCTAAAATGGATTGAAACCTTCCACACTGATCACAAGGAAATGCCGTATAGACTTGCCTGCAGCCCAGTCTTATGGAGGCATTTTCTCAATTGGGGTTCCCATCTCTCAAATGATTCTAGCTTTTGTGTCAAGTTGACTCAAAACTATACAGCAGAAAATATACTGTAGCATTTATTTCACAAGTAAAATCAGCCTTCAACCCCCAACAAACCAAATGTCCTATAATATAAATACAAATGTTTCAGATTTCTTCAATGGACACAGTGAATTATCTCTATAGCTAGTGGTAAAATATATCAAAAGCACTATTTTACAGAAATATACATAAGAATATACATATCTCTCATTATATTAATGTTTTTAAACTTATTTCAATGTCTTGCGATACCAGTTTCCCATAAATGTAAGATAAGTACTTTAAAAAAATGTGTTGTTAAGAATTGTTTGAAGAGTAATGACTCTTCATGGAGCTACCACTTTTTCCTGGCCACCCTGCATCTCATTATCCTTATCAACAGGAAACCTTATCCTTGAGAAAGAGGTCCTGATGTCATTCCCAAGTGAAATTTACCTTACACTGTTTATTTAAATATTTATTTTTGCCTTACCTTTTGGAAACACCCTCCCCAGAAAGAGCCCCTCAGTGTATAGTTTAATCCACTTCCTACTTTTCCTCCCACCAGAGAAGGTATAGAGCAGCTGAGTGACACATGCAATCACTGCCCAATGTGAGATCTATAGTGGCTCAGCTCTTCTCGTCATTGTGTCAAATGGCATTGCTGCCTGGAATGCAGCCATGGATCAGAGGACAAGCAACAATATGATTTTGATTACCTATTGGCTCTGTGGGTGGTGATTTCATTGCTTGCTATATTGAAATTAATTGAATAACATAGGTAACAAGGACATTCATGGGAGTAACAGCGAGAGATAGTATCCATGTTCTTTCAGTACTTGTCCACAGATCATTAACACATTGTTAAGTAATTTGTCAGGGTTGAAACAGTGTCTAATTCTACACAGGTACTTCATTATCTTTGACATACTTGCTCCAGATGCCAGCAGTTCTAGCATCATACTGAGAGTTACATTACTGCCTATGGTGACTAAATGGCCACTAAAACACATTATATCCTTTCCCTTTGATAAGACTCAAATTTCTAATTTCTCATGAACTTTCTAAACTGCAGTTCTCTTTTTTCCCCTGGCTTCTTTCTACCAATTAAATCCTATGGAGCTGACTGGGTCTGGTGGTGTCATTTAAAGGAGATGTAATTTCAGAACATAAGAGAAATCACTAATGGTAATTGAAGCAATCAGTATTGATAACAGAGGGTTAGAAAGTAGATGTCATGAAACACAGTGCTTTTATCCTTTCAGAGAGAGGTAGGCATCATCAGAGCATTCAAATTATTGGAAAAGTTTGACTATTGGAAAAATTTTATCAATTGGCTTTTTATTTCAGTAATGTTTAATACATTGAAAAGACAGAAATGTGTATTTACTATAATCTATTAAAGACTAAATATGTACTTGTCTATCAATACTGTAGTATGGTGCCTGCTTAAATTTATATAAAGGTTTCTACAAGGTCTGACTTCATATTAGAAACATGGACTTTTATATTAAAATGAAAGGAATACTGTCAAATACCATAGCCCAGAACCTGTATAATTTTTACCTATCTTCTTTTTATGCAGCAATGCCTTCTTTGTGGCACATTTGGATGTGAGATAGGAAATATTATGATTGACTTACTGTGCCCTTAAAAAATTATACAAATTGAAAATAGATGGTTCCAATGAAGGCTAAAATTTAGGATTCTTTTATATAAATTTGCTCTTACTTGAGCCACCCAAATTTTAGTGAAATGGTCCATTTACTGACTTGTTCAAGAAATATTATTGAGTAATTATTAGGTCCCAAACACACTTGAAATGAAAAACAGTCCAAAATGTCAGCCTAATGGGAGGGTATCTTAGGGTTTCCATTTCTGTGATGAAATACCATGACCAAAAGGCAAGTTTGGGAGGAAAGACTTTAATTCTCTCACAGTTCCAAATAACAGTTTATCATCAAAGGCAGTGAGGGCAGGACCTCATGCGTGGTAGGAACCTGGAGGTGGAGCTGATGCAGAGGCCATGGAGGGATGCTGCTAACTGGTTTGCTCTCCGTGGCTTTTTCTGTCTGCTTTCTTATATAACCTGAACACATGCCCAGGGATGGCACCACTCACAATTGGCTGGGACCTCCTCCATCAATCACTAATTAAGGAAATACCATACAGATCTGCCTGCAACCAGATTTTAAGGAGACATTTTATTTACTAAGGTTCCCTCCTCACGAATGACTTTAGCTTCTATCAAGTTGACATAAAACTATCCAGCACAGAGGGTGATAAACAAAAACAAGGAAATATTGTTTCATGTGATATATCTGATGAGAACTTAGCATTTAGGACCAGGGTGAGAAAAAGTCACCCCCTTGCATAGAATAGCATGTAAGAAAATTTGGGGTGGGTATTGTTTTGAAATAGTGAGGGGAGTAATTCTTGAGAAACGGTTTTTATACAACCAAAAACTTTGAAAGAGAAATCCATGTATACATATAGATGGGAAAAAGATTTCCAGACAAGAAATGAAAAGCAAATGCCAAGCCCTTAAAATGGATGCATGTGACCCAAACCAACAAGTAAACCAAAGTGACCAATGCCTGGGGAAATGGGAAAACAAAAAAAAATGCTAATTCTAGTTGAGGTTTTCCCACATATGAATTATTAGTTGTTTGTGGAAACAATAGTACAGTAAGGTCCTATTCAGACACAATTTCTTAAAAGGAGGTTTAAGATTCCCCATGAAAATTTAGAAGAGATAATAGATAGGAGAGCAAACCAGTTAGCACCCAGTCTCTGTCTCTGTCTCTGTCTCTGTCTCTGTCTCTGTCTCTGTCTCTCTCTCTCTCTGTGTGTGTGTGTGTGTGTGTGAGAGAGAGAGAGAGAGAGAGAGAGAGAGAGAGAGAGAGAGGGCGAGGGCGAGGCTAGGGAGAGGGAGAGAGAGAGAGAGAGGGGGGGGGGATTTTGATCTGTTAGACCTAAATGTCCATTTCCACTGACAAACAGCAAGCCAAGATTCTGGATTTGACCCTGTGGCTGAGATTTCAGCCTAAACAAGCACACCCCTCTCATTATTAGTGTTTAATTTTCTTTTCTCAGTTCTGCCGAGTCCACTTATTCAAATCTGGCTCCCAGTAAAACATCAGTAAGCCAATTAATCCATTTCCTTGATGAGAACTCTCTATTACAAGAATGGATAACTGCATAGACTTATATTGAACCCATCAATCTTGCGATTGGAGGCAAGAACGCCAATTATCTAAGCAATCTGGTTCATTACTGCCATACTGGCCACATTGCTAAAGAAGCCTGCAGCACAATTCTATTGCTCTGGAAGAGTGAAGCACTTGGGGTGTGAAGTTTCCTGAAAGCCTATTACGTGCTAGGCTAGGTTAGAAGTTTATGCACAGGCCCTCATTATATGTGTTCACCGGCATCTAAGCAGTGTATGCTTAGTTTACACTGCAAGAAAGTAAACCTTGGAACTTGTCAAGTTGTTGAACAAAGCCATTAAATGCCTCCAAAGATAGGTACTCCAAATAGTAAGAACCTACTTACTTCTGATGTTATATCATGATATCATCAGTTTGTTTGTGATTGGGGTTCTTTACAATGTCAGAATAGTATAAACACATGAAAGATAAGGGAGTTGGTTTAGACTTGGCACAAAAAGTGTCAATGTGATCCAAATACAGTAATGAGACCTCACTGGGTGAGTCCATTCCAAACCGCTAACCTTCTGGTGTGTTCTTCCCTTCATATTCCAACCTTATGTCTGCTGAAATTCCACTAAGAGGATGCCACCATTATAAGTATTTCTGACAACCATTTCAAAATCTCTCTCAGGCAGTCATGCTAAATTCCACATGATAGGAATTACCAAAACAGAGATGGATTAAACACACACCACCACCACCACCACCACACCAGTGTTTTTGTTTCCATCTGAAACCTGCTTGAAGTAGTCTCAGATTGCTATGAGAGTCAAATTGTACACTTAAAGGACATTTGAATTTTATCAAGTCTTAGTAGCTACAACTTCCTTGCAAAAACTTTTGATATTTTATGTGATTTCTGAGTAAATTCTTTCACACTTATATTTTCTACTTAAATGCTCACCTATTTGACTTGTAGATATCCCACACTATATTTTTCCTTTTATGTTTAGTCTACCTCCTGAAATGAAGATAGAAATCAATTTGCCATCATTTTTTTTCTTAAGTGGATTTAGCTAGAACATTCCTTCAGACATGGATAAATAAGGTACTATATTTTAATTTAATCTAGTTTTAATTTATTAAATGAAGTCTTTAATTTAAAAAAAAAAGTCTTAAGTTCCCATAATCAAGGTAGCCTGAGATTGCATTTAGCATTTAGCTGGTGCTGGTGGCCTTTCCTGGTGCTTGCATGCTACTAGGGAAATAGTCAAAACAATAACCAAGGGGGTTTCAGAAAGTGACAAATGCTGTGAATGCTCTTTAAAAATCTCATCGACGCCTACTTACAAGGAACAATGGCACATTCGTCATAGCATGCTCAACAGCACACACTGGCATAAGTAAAACCCTATTGAGTTTACCCTGCTTTCATAGCATTGCCATAGCATGTGCTGATGTGACTCATGCACTAATACATTCAAGTCTCAAATATTTTCCTTCATCAGAATATAAATTTATTGAGACTGTACCAGCCTGTAGATATATATTGATGTTTAGACATTGTGTTAATATTTCTTCCACAAAACTGTAAATTATATCAGGATGTTTGTTGTCATTCTTCCATGCTCAGCAGTCAGTGACTATCTCAGGGGAGATATTCTCTCTCTCTCTCTCTCTCTCTCTCTCTCTCTCTCTCTCTCTCTCTCTCTCTCTCTCTCTCACACACACACACATACACACAAAGAGAGAGAGAGAGAGAGAGAGAGAGAGAGAGAGAGAGAGAGGGAGAGAGGGAGCGAGTATACTGATGTCAAATCACAGTTCTTATGAGCTTGCATTTTGTTGTCTTATTTTTTGTAATTTGTTGTTGTTTTTGACACAGGGTTATCTCTAACTTGCTACATAGCTGAGCTTAAACTCTTGGTCCTCCTATGGCCTCTACCTCTCTAGTGCTTGGAATACAGGCCAGTGCCACCATTCCCTGCTTATTGTTTGTTTTTCAAAGATCAGATCTTTGACTAGTCCCCTTGTTCTAGAATTTGCTATACAGCACTGTCCAGCTTTGAACTCATGATACTTCTGCCTCAGCCTCCTGAGTGTCAGGATTATAGACATGTACCACCACTCTTGGTATGAGCTCACATTTAAATATAGAGATACCCTCACACCCAATTTCTGGTAAAAGAATCAAGTGGACATGCTGTTTGCAGTTATGAGAGTCTGAAATAATTGAATCAATGGGAAGTTAAGGAGGACCTCATAATTAATGTATCTGCTTATTATAACTCTGAGTTTATGAATGAGGAAACTGCAGCACAGAATGAGGAAACTGCAAACAGACTGTTTGCATAGGGATAAGAAGTAAAATTGAGATGTTAACCCAATTAGTATGGCTGCAGCCTGCACTACCCTGTGTTTCTTGCATCTAACTACTTAGGGAAGGTCTATAACACTATTGTCTTATCCCATAACATTATCTTATCCCATAATGTTATCTGATAGATAACATTTTCTTATTAAATTATTGCCAAATATAATGAAGAATTCAACTCAGATGGAAGACTGAATCTAAGTTAAGGTTTTTCTGTATTCTTTGTAGTATCTCTAAGAATATAGAAAAAGAAGCCTGGACTGGTGTGCACACCAATAATTCTAGTATTCATGATGCTGATACATAAGGATGAAAGTACAATGCCAGCCTGAGCTTCATATTGAGAGTCTCTGTCAATAAACAGAAACATAGAAAACTAAATGTAAATTTAACTCACTAAAAAGACATTTGCCTAGAATATAGAAAGAAAAATACCTGCCATTTTAGATTTTGTAGATTAAATTAGGTAATTATTCTCATATGCTTAACTTTCTCCACACATCTTTAGCACTGTCCATGGTCTGCTGCATTGCTACAGTTTCACTGACTCTTAAAAGTATCGTTGGCAAGACTTATAGCAGTGGGACTCGGACATCAACCTAGCCACAAAATCTTCAACCTACACACAATCTCTCCTGCCCGCAATATGTGCTGGGACATGGTGCTGCAGAACTTGAGAGTGAACAACTTATGACTGGTCAAAGTTATGGCCAAGATCACAAGAGGGAGCCCACATCAGACACAGCATAGTTGGCCAGGAAACAGAGGCAGGACACCCAGCAGAAACAGAACCAACAAACACAACTGGAAAAAAAAAAGTTACCAAAATGATTCCTAATGGTATTCTGCTGTACTAGTAGACGGGGACCTAGCCCAATCATCATCAGAGGGGCGTCGTCTACAGGGCAGTAGGAGTAGATGCAGAGACCCATAGCCAAACACTAGGCGGAGTCAGGAGAACCTTACAAAAGAGGAAGAGGAGGAGCCAGATGGGACAAGGATACCTGAGAACATGGGCCACAGAATCAACTAAGCAGGTCTCATAGGGGTCACAGACAGAAACTGAAGGGACAAACATGGAACCTGTATGGGTCTTAGCTAGGTCCCCTGCATATACCTTATGGTTGTGTAACTTGGAATTCTTGTGGGACTCCCAAATATCAGAGTTGGGGGAGGGTGTCTCTCTTTTGCCTGTGCTTGGAACCCTTTTCTTCCTACTGTATTGCCATGTTCAGCTGTGATATGAGGGTTTATGCCTGGTCTTATTGCCACTTGTTTTGCCATGTTTGGTGAATATCCCTGGGAGGCCTACTCTTTATTTTTTTTTTAAGATAAATGGAGGAGGACTTGATCTTGGGGAGAGGGGAAGTGGCAGGGGGCTGAGAGAAGTGGAGGGTGGGGAAACTGTTGTTGGGATGTAATATATGAGAAAAAATAAAAGTCAAATGGGGATGAGGAAAAAAGGAAGAGGACAAGGATGAGTGAGGAAGAAGAGGAGGAAAAGGAAGAGAAGAGGCCATCGAAGCTAGAACCCCCTCCCAAAAACAGATGGAAGCAGACGCAGAAATCTACAACTAACCATTGGGTCAAGCTCCTGGAGTACAATCAAAGTAAGGGAGGAGCGATCATATGAACAATGGAGTCAAGACCATGATGGGGAAACCCACAGAATTAGCTGACCCGAGCTAGTGAGAGATCACTGACTCTGGTTTGACAAATGGGAAACCTGCAGAAGACCGAACTAGACTCCCTAATATAGGTGACCGTGGTGTGACTGGGACAATATATGAGGCCACTGGCAGTGGGTACAAAATCTAACACTAATGCACAAACTGACTTAGTGGAGCCCATTCTACATGGAGAGAGATACCTTGCTCAGCCTAGACACAGGGGTTTTTTTTTGGGGGGGTGGAGAGGTGACTTGGTCCTGCCTCAATGAGATGATGGCACAGACTTAGTAGACTTCCTAGGGGAGGCCTTACTCTCTCCGTGGAGCAGATGGGAGGTGGGGAGAGTAGTGGGGAGAGCAAGAGGAGAGAAGGGAGAGGAACTGGATTGGACTGTAAAAAGTTAAAAAGAAAAAAGAGAAGAGGAAGAGTTGAAAGAAGAGGAAGAAAGAGGAGGAGCAGAATGCGGAGAAGAATTAATGACACCAAGGTAGGAAAAATATACTGTTTGAGTTAACTTTATGGGATGCCTGACTTGACCACTGGGTGTCCAGATATTTCTGCAAGCTTTACAGGAGTTGCTTCTGTAGAAGGTTCCTTAGGAAGATGAATCTTCCTTAGTAGACTGAGTGAATCAGGTTGCCTTGCCTGGTCTGGAAGAACCAGGCATCGAAACCTGAAAGGAACAAAGCAGTTACCCTTCCTTTGATAAGGAGCATTGACATTTGTCTTTAGAATTTAACAGAGGCACTGGCCCTTGCTGTACATGTAATCAGACAGACTTTGGACTAGGCTACCTCATCACCCCTCCTGGTGACAGGTTTTGGGGACAGAGAAAAAAAGCACAGTCTTATTTTTGGTTTTTTACTTCTTTGTGATAACAATCCTCTACTGATATCCTCACTTAACAAATGAGGAAACTGAATTTTTTTTATGTCCCCTACTTGCCAACTAGAGACAGTTTCTAATTAATATTATGCTTACTTGTGGGTTCTGTTTCTTTGACTCTGACCAGTGCGTTAATTTGATTTTAAATGTCTTACTGTGAATTTTGATTATAATTGCTTCATGGTACAAACCTACAGAGTACAGAAACATCAGATTCTAGATTAATCATACCACCTGATAGTTGCTGTTGAATCTATAATCAAGTATTGAGCCTATCACCTAGGGAAAAAAAGGATGGAATACTAGACACAAAGCCAGAGACATGCAAGCTACAAAAGATCAAAAAGAGAAACTGAGAGATGGACCACAGGAAAACAAATAAAAATCTGTAACAACTTTCAGACACTGACATGACATACAGATTGGAAAATAAATCTAGAAATACCAGCATCACCCAAGCCATAGTCTCGAAACTGTGGCAGGTATTGGAAGCATCCAAGAGGCTATGGTGATGCTAATGGCTTGGATCACCACGGCATCTGCTTTGACATATATCACATAGGTTTCTTTGGGAAGTTGCTATGAAAAATTGCCACAACTAGTATAAATGTAGACAATAATAAACCATTGGGAACCCAAATCTGTTTAGTACATCTATGCCTAAGGATCAGAGAATATCATGGAAGAGGGGCAGAAAATTATAAATGCGAGGGGACAAGGATGTCTGAGAGCCAGTATCTTCTATATTTGACAGGAAAGTTACACCCACAAAATCTCAACAATGTGGTTATAACAATCACAATACCAGTTGACAAGTTAGCACTCAGGGAGGAAATCTCAAAAGGCCACTCTTAGATGATGAACTTCAAGCAATTCATGACTACAGAGAGAGAGGGAGAGACAGA
Organism: Cricetulus griseus; assembly: GCF_003668045.3. Lineage (NCBI taxonomy): Eukaryota > Metazoa > Chordata > Mammalia > Rodentia > Cricetidae > Cricetulus > Cricetulus griseus. The sequence goes on from NW_023276806.1 coordinate 23,338,990, forward strand.
CAGACAGACAGACAGGGAAAGAATATGATAAGAGATAAGCCTCCTGACAGGTTAGCCAGAAGCAAGTGACCAGTCCTGACCATATATACATATGATCAACACTAAATGGATTCAACACATTGTGTTTATATACACTGTGTGTATGCATGTATGTGCATCAATAATATACATGTATGCATCAGCAGTGAGGAAGAAAGAGGTCGTGAATTGGAGAGGGAGTGGAGGAGACATAAAAGGAGCTGGAGGATGGAGAGTCAAGTGGAAATTATATAAATATGGTACTCGAGTGTAAGATTCTCTTTTATAATATTTTAATTGAAAAAAGGGGAACTCAACCTCCTATTTGCCCGAATTCTGTCAGTATGAACGGATTTTGTGTTGGAGGTTAGTGAGCAGACTCAATGTAAACGTAGCAAAAACAGGACTGAGGACAATTCCAGGACTGATAAGATGCACGTGACCTGGCTACTAAAGAGCCTGCAAAGTAGCCATTCATTATACAGATTCTTCAGCAGAAGAGCTAAGAAGAACAGAAGCCACATGGAGGATTATTGAATTCTAACAAATTGTTTTCCTTTGTGATCTGAGTGTAGCTCTCTTGGTGGCATCACTACATCCCTGCATGCATGATGGGAACCTAATAGGCCCTGTAAGTAGAAGGCATACCAGCTCTGATGATTTCCTGACGTACATGGTAAAGTCGGCAACAGCACATTAGAGGAATTAGCTAGCAAAACATCTTCATTTATAAATGAGAGCAGTATCTATTGCTAATTGAACTATATAATAAGTTCCTTATTGGTCTCTTACTCTGGATGCTGAAATAAACAAGAACATATACTGCTAACTGTTCTTGTCGGTAAAAAGATAAGATTTAGTCTCAATGGAATGATCATCTTCACATAATTTTCAGGGATAAACAGTAATTGAGGATGTACTTCAAGATTTAGTTCCTGAGACTAAGAGTTTTAGACTTGTCATCCCCAACTGTAATTAGGATATACAGATTCAAAACTGTGAGGTTGAATCATCTCAATCCAGTGTGTGTGTGTGTGTGTGTGTGTTTAAAGAAATGGAATTACAACAGGAAAAGTAACATGAAACTTTAAAAACATTTAAGAAAAATCCAAACTGTAAACTTGATGTGGGATGTTCTTCTGTATGCTACAAATATGTGTTGCTTTTATTGGTTGATGAATAAAGCTGTTTTGGCCAATGCCTATGCCTAGTAATGCCAGGTGGGAAATCTCAACAGAGAGAGAAAGAGAAAGAAAGAGAAGAGGAGAGAGAAAGAGAGAGAGAGAGAGAGAGAGAGAGAGAGAGAGAGAGAGAGAGAGAGAGAGAAGGCCTGAGTCAAGAACGCCATGTGGCTGCTGGGGAAGCAACAGCCATGTCCATCAAATTTATTTGTTTCTAGAATATCCATGATCTAGATTATCCACGATCATTTTTCATCCACCCTACCCTACTCTATCTGAGAATCTAAGTGCATGAGACACTGCTCTTTGGTTTGCTTTTATTGTATTAAAATTTTTACTAAGGGTGAAAGGGGCAGATAATTTAAATTAAGATGCTGAAAGTGAGCACCTATACTGCAATTCAAAGAGCAGAGCAGTGGAAGTCTTAAGAAAATGTCTTAAAGGGTCAATCAGGAAAGGAGTCACATCAGCAACTTGCTTTGTGGATGTAAATAGCCATGGATCTTTTTTTCTGTGGGCTGTTAATTGTCTGAAAAATACACTTGGCTCATTAGTGGGCCACTGGGACTACTCATTAGTTGAGTGGAAAGAAATATCCCATTAACACCTTAACCCAGGACCATAATCAAGTTTTTGAGAAGCTATTTATATTAATTTTTGAAATCTATGACATTTAAAAATAGAAGAAGGAAAAAGAAATATTCTTTGAATTTACCACAGTTACTATCCAATTTATTATCAACTGCTGTTGGAAAACTTATTTTAGATAACACCATAATTGGTGGAACCTATCATCTCATCCCCAAGTAATTAGTATAAGGGGTCCCTAGGAAATCTATGAATTATGGAACATACCCTCTCACTACATTCACATTAAGTTTAATTACCAAGAATAAAATTTAAAAAAACCATGATAACACATAGATCAACCATGATTACATGAATGACAGGTCGTACCTGGCTATCTTGCTCCATTCACTGAGATCATGGTAACTAAAAGCATTGCATCCCACGCTAGTCTATAACATCTTGGTCTATAGGTTGTGGATATAATTCTGTTCTGTTCATCCCCAAATTCATAAAAATTATACTATACACAAAACCTTGTATTCAGACTCTCACAGACTCTAAAGCACACAATCTTTGTCCATTTTCCTTGCCTTCAGAAATAATAGCATGGCCTAAGTTATCAAAGTCATGGTTTCCTTGTCCTATGTTCCTGAAAATCATATACCCATCTCTATTGTCTGTCATTTACTACTCTCACTGCTAATTATCATCTTAATCTGCTATTGATATCTCCATTCTTTGCATATTTTTAATTAATTTCATTTTTCTTGGATTGATAAGAATCATTTTGCTTCTAAATATGTCTGTCTCCCTCAAAATTTCATTTACCTTGTCTGTTTTAACTTGAATATTTACATGAGACTCTATATAGATTAAAATACTTGAAGTATTTTTTTCTGACCAGCAAACACTACCAAAACCCCAAAGGCTAATTCTAACTATCTAAAACATACATTAAGAAGTCATTTTAATTTCTTAAAATTTATATAATTTCCCTCAGTAGCTTTAGAATATTTGTCACTAAATTGACATCACTTCACCTAAAATATATTTGTATTTGAAACAGAACAGAGATTAGAATGTAACTGACTCACACTACAAATGTTGTGATAATAATATTGCTCTGGGTGAATTCAGCCTTTTCCTCCACTTTAGTTTCTGTGTAAAAATATTAAAAACCATTTTCTTACAGTGTGATTCATAAGAACCCCCAGAAGTATTCTAAACTGTGCTTATGGCCTAGAGGTTACTAGCAAAGCTTCAGTATGTAAAGTCAAGAGCAAGCACAGAGTCACACTCTCCTGGGATGGGAAGTCATCTACAAGATGAAAAGGTAGTGTACATTAGTAAGAGCTCTGGTAGCCCTTGTCGCCTGATCACTCGTGTTAAACCTCTTTAAACAGCTTTGTACTCAATAGTGACTATGCTTCTACCACTTCCTTGGTTGAAATGGCTCTTCCAATATCTTTTGACCACAAGGAACCAATGAATGCATTCCTGATTGTGTGTGTGAGATGCTAGGAGACGGCAATAGAGAGTAGACATGAATTAGAACTCCAAGAAAATGTTTGTGGTTATCATTGAAGGGAAACTTTTGATCCTTTGATGGGGATGAAAAGACAATTATGAGACCCATCATCACATGCATCTCTAGTGGTTTTAGAAGCCAGAGGCAACTATTGCTTTAGGTTTGTGAAGAGATTTCTGAGTGTGTGTGTGTGTGTGTGTGTGTGTGTGTGTGTGTGTGTGTGTGTGTTTCATGTCAAAGCAAGCCAATAAGATCTGGGATGTGATTTACGATAAGTGATTGTCTGTTACATATAAGTTCCTAGGTTCAACCTCTAGCACTGAAGGGAAAAAAGAAAAACAAGATTGGTGAGAGTGCTGTGGCCAGTGGCCCTGTGGATAAAACTTAAAAACAAACAGTAAAAGTTCCAAAACTCCTTCAACCTAACTATCTGCATTAGACCAGAAGTTCTCACCCTGTGGGTTGCAACCCCTTTAGATCACATATCAGATATCCTGCATATCTGATATTTAAGTTTATTATTCACAGAAGTAGCAAAATTACAGTTATGAAGTAGCAAGGAAATAATTTTATTGTTGGGGGTCACTGCAACTGAAGGGTCATAGCATCGGGAAGGGTGACAACCTCTGTGTTAGTCTAATTCATACACAAATCAGGAATTCCCTGTATAGTCCCATAACAGGCACTTTTGTGGCTGGCTATATTGATAGTCTAATGTTCTTCGTGGGACTTCTGAGGGATTTTCCATAGTTCCATAGTTTTACAAGTACACTCGCTTCGTGGACTTTCATCAGCTGCTGTTGCCATGGCTGGACCATGGCTAACTTCCCTGTGGAAATGTCACCTTCTCTATGTGGTCTACTCTCACCAATGTTCAAGCTCCGAGCCCTGGTCATGTCACCTAGAATTCCAATTCCTCTTTCATTTCCTCAGCTTTTTTTCACCATTGCTTTCTGCAGAAAAAAATTGAATGTATATGAAATGATAACCTAAAGAATCGAGGTAGGTTTCCTTTCTCAGTTAACTCCCCTGAAAACTCCCTCAGAGATACATGTAGAGGTGTGCCTTCAACCCGAGAAAGAATTATAAGACAGTGAAAGCATAACAAAGGTCACTGTCATCATGCATTTTATGTTCCTGGGTTGAAGTAGGGTGCAGTAGACAATAAATAATTGTGGATATTCTAGATCATGGATATTCCATAATATTTTGCAGTGGTGCATATACAGCCCATGTTGACCACAAACTCAAAATTCTGGACCAGGCTTCCAAGTGTGACACAGTCTTTATATATGTACACTTTCTAATAAAAGTTAGAAAGTTGAAATTTTATCAAGTATCATTTTTCATCTTGACAATTAAATTAATACAGCTATTATTTCTCTGGGGTTCATTTGGAGTCTTCCCCGCCTTAATTTTGGTTTGACATTTGTTACTGATTCTGATCACCATTCACCTGTAATACCCTCTCAACTCTTAAATGGGGCAGTACTGTACAATTTCTACATCACTATTTTGAGCCTCTCCAGCAATTAGAATTCGCTGGCAAGAGTCAGAACAATATTTATATCAGGAGGCCCAGGAACTGGGAGGGAGAGCAAGAGTGAGCAGTGATGTGTCAATCAGCAGGGCTGAAACATCTGGGTACCCACCTGATTCAGCATTTTCATTTTTCTGCTCTTACTAAACTTGGCAACTGGGGACTTTATTCAACCTTAATTGATTCTGCAGCTGCATCGTCCAAAGTCATTCTGTAAAAATGTTCTCACTCCACAGCCTCAGAGCATGTTTTAATGCATGCTGAAAGTTCTGGGCCACTAGGCAGACTTTTTCATTACCAAAGTAGAAAGCACCCCTAATAAACCACATAAGAGCACAGAGCCTGAGGCTGGCATCTTGAACCTGTTCTTTCTTAGAGAACTCTCTAGAGACTGATGTTTCTCTAAGAGCTGAACCAGAATGATAGAATTTAAAAAATAATATGAATATGTGAAAGAGCCATACACACCATTTGGCACTGTTGTCTTATGAGAAGTAAGTAAGGGGACAAGCTATAAGGAAGTCTGAAACTGCTATATTTTCAAGTTTAGCCACTACACAGAGAACATTTGTATCATTTCTCTTCAGAAGGAACCATGAAGAATTTATTATTTTCATGCTTATATTGTCATACTTCAGTGTTCATCTAAAATCAGATATGGGAGACAAAACACTAAATGCTAAATGAGGGAAAAGAAGAAATATAAAAGAGATGATTATAAGAATTTAAAGATTGTCCATGAAAAATAAAACATTTTCATTTAATAAATGTAAATAGGCATCTTTGGACTCTGGGTACTGTTATATACTTCGAGGATGTAAGTAACAATGAGGAAGACTCCTCCATAGATGATGTGAGCATACAGTGTAATTATAGAAATTGCCTATGACAGCAAGATTCTCACTAATTTAACCCCACCTATAACTGAATTCCACTGAGATAGTAGGAGCAACAAGAGAAGAAACAAAATGCAGCCCTTATGGTCCAGGCAGTCAATACACAGAAGCCACCTGAGAAACTCAATTAGCTGTAATAGCATTAAGGTAATTTGCCTATGAGACAATCAGAGGCAAAACAATCAATTAGGGGACTGATGGTGGAGAGCTGAACTGAGATAGTGAACAGGGGAGAAGGGAAACTGTACACTATAGAAGGTATCAGGGTGACCAAACAAACGGTCATGCTGGGTAAACTGATATCAGGGTTATAGAGGCAGAAAGGGTCTGACTTCAATGCTGGGTAAAGAAATGACAGAGTTCCTGGTGCAGTAAATGAAGATGAGAGGAGAGACCTCAGGGAGAATTTTGAGTTCAATTTACAAGAGTCAGAGTTGAAATGATTTCATTATACATAACTTAGATGCTAATGAACAGTCTTATGCTTAAATCCAGCATTGGACTGGACTTGCAGATGGTGGAGCTTGTGGTGGGAAAGAGACCTTAATAGAGTCCAGCACAAAATCACTAGGAAAAAATGTAAAAGTTTAATAGAATTTCATATTCATGGTGTCTATATGCTCAAACCAGAGAATATAACTACACTATTCTTTTCTGAGTTTGATTATGAATTAATTTTTATTTTACAGAAAGTTATTTCCTTAGGCTTTATCATCCTTGGTTAAATAATAATAGTTAAAAGGATTAAGAAAATTATTATCCACATTTTGCTTTAAGTAATACCTGCAATCTGCAAAAATTAATGTGTATGTATGTGTTTAAGAGTGTGTGTGTGTGAGAGAGAGAGAGAGAGAAAGAGAGAGAGAGAGAGAGAGAGAGAGAGAGAGAGAGAGAGAGAGAGGCAGGCAGGCAGGCAAGCAGGCAGGCAGAGAATATGAGTGGGTGTGTGCTGGTCCTAACCAATTTAATGCTACTTAAGGTACCAGTTTTCTATAAATCAATGTGTCAAACAAAGTTGAGTTATGAAATGTTGGAAAAGCCATGTGAGGGAGGACCCTAGGCATGGCTTACACTGTCCCCTAAACAGAACTGTTCTGGAAACTTCTCTATTCACGTTGTTGCAAAAGAATATATGAGACAGCCAGTGAAAGCACAGTTTCCTTCTTCCACACCCTCAGCCATGTGGACCTCAGTGACATGTCGAGTGCCATCACCATGCTTTCCTTTCCTTGAGTAAGGGCTTTAGTTTTTCTGCACCTAATTCCTAAAACTTTGCCAGCTGTGAACTTGTCCAGCTGATGGTGTTTGTGTCCCAACTTAAGAACTGCCAGCTCTGATGTCTAAATTAGGTCTCCACTCCTTCAGTGCACTTCAGGTATCCATAGGTGTGTAGAATTCTAGAATCCTGGCATGGTGGTGCACCCTTGGAGGTTTAAGAAACTTGAGACTGAGTCCATCAGTTCAAGGATAATATAGGCAACCTGATAAGAACACATTTAAAAGAAAGGAACAGGATGTGGAGAGAGCAGAAGGAAATGAGAAAGGTGCGGGAAAGAGGAGACAAACAATGAGAAAATTCTAGAGAAGGAACAGGGGAGCAAAGGACTTTGGAAATAGGAAAGAAAGGTAAGAATGGAAGACAGCTCAGGAAACACCATGAACCCACCTAACTAACACACACACACACACACACACACACACACACAGACACACACACACACACACACACACACACACACACACACACACACACACACACTTGACATGGTGGGAGCAGTTAGGGTAATTTCCCAAAAAGAGAGAAATAGATCTAGAAGAACAGAATTCCAATATATAACATCATCTTTCATTTTAGACAATGTACTGAAAACTTAGTATGATTTGTGTCCTATGGACAAGGCCACGTGCCCATGTAGTAATTGCTGCCTCACAAACTGAGTGTTTGCAATCCAAACATGAGAATTGTTCATGTGTATTACCCAACACTAGCAAGTGTGAGATGAAATGAAAGCATGAATACAGACAGCAGTGCTCAGGCCTCAGACATCTTCAAAAAGATTGCTCCTGTTCTCTCAAAAGTGTAACAGAAACACAGATGGAGTGACACTTCTCTGAGCTCTCAGTAAGACTCTGTTGTCTTTCCTCCCCGTTTTGAGGTTGGGTTCATGTGCTCTTAACCTTTCTCAACTCAATTAACACTTAGTATGTTCCTTTTGCAAAGTGTATAATAATATGGTTGGTGATGACTTGTTTCATTCACTCATAGCAAAAACTTGTCTTCATGGTGACCTCATTAATAAACTGAATTGAAAGTGGTTCTAGAGAAACAGTATCTGTCATGGATTGCCTTCATCTGATTTCCTCTACTGTTGTTCAAGGTGTTGTTTCAAACTCTAAGTTGCTGTGGGACAGAAGTGGCAAACTATTGCCACCCTGCTACATCTAGGTGCTGTCCCATGCTCTGAGGAGACAGTATTTCTTTACTTTTCACAGCAGTCTCAGTTTTATAAAGATGAAACTCTGATTCCTAAATGGTATAGCATTCACATTAGAAAGATTATCTCTTCCATGATTAAAAAATGATTTGGTAAACCACAAGTCCTCAGAATCTAAAAATCAACAGAAGAAAGGGTTATAAAACCAAACTCAGTGGTGCATGTTTCATGTTCATGCACCTCTCAAAAGAGTTTGAATTGATGTTATGCAATGCCTTCCACTCCTCTGTGCATCCGCTGATAATATTGGTGACTGTGGAAAACAACTAAGGCCTGCTTGGAGATGAGCGGTTGGATTCTCTCTATCCTTCAAAGAGCAGACTGGCTTTCTTGACTTGGTACAAGATAGCATATTTCTTAGCCACTACAGAGAGATGAAATACTTCAAACTGAGGAGAAAGTCTAGTCCCAACAGTTTTGATCACAAATGCTGGGCTATTCCCCAGGTATTATATATAAAGCAAACATATCAGTTTGCCAAATACTCATCATATTTGCACACCATTCTTTGCATTAAAAGGCAAAGTGTCCAGTAATTATAAAAGCAAAAGTTATTAAATATCTACTGGTTCTTTAGTTTACCAATTTTCCCTTAAATTTTCAAATAATTAACACGTCACATGGAAACAGGCAATAGCTCTCTCTCTCTTCTCTCTCTCTCTGTCTCTCTCTGTCTCTATCTGTCTCTCTCTGTCTCTCTCTGTCTCTCTGTCTCTGTCTCTGTCTCTGTCTCTCTCTCTCTCTCTCTCTCTCTCTCTCTCTCTCTCTCTCTCTGTCCTCTCTTTTCGCCTCCTCTGGCACAGTAAATACATTTATTTATTTATTTATTTATTTATTTATTTTACATCCCAACCACAGTTTCCCCTGCTTCCTCTCATCCCATCCTTCCTCCCACCTCTCTCTAGCCTGCCCCCATCCACTCCACTGTTCCTGTCCAGAAAGTGGCAGGCCTCCCATACATGTCAAGAGAGCATGACAGATCAAGTTGAGGTAAGACTAAGCACCTCCCCTTGTATAAAGTCTGGGCAACGCAACCTGGAATGAAGAATAGGTTCCTGAAAGCCAGCCAAAGCATTAGGAATAGGCCCTACTCCCATCACTAGGAGTCCCACAAGTAGACCAAGCTACACAACTGTCACACATATGTAGGGAGCTGAGGTCAGGCCCTTACTGGCTCCCTAGCTGTTGCTTCACAATTGGTGAATTCCTGTAAGTCCAAGTTAGTTGTTTCTGTGAGTTTCCTTGTGATTATCTTGACCTCCCTGGCTTGTACAATTCTTCCTTCAACAGGATTCTGGGAGCTTAGCCCAGTGCTTGGCTGTGGATTTCTGCATCTGTTTCTATCAGTTACTGGATGCAGGCTCTCTGATGACAGTTAGGGTAGTTACCAATCTGATTACAGGAGATGGCCATCATCCTTGTAGATTCATGGGAGTTTCCCTTGCACCAGGTTTCTACCTGACTACAAATACCCTACCCCCTTCAAGACATCTCTTTCATTACTGTCCCCTTTCATCTACCCCTGTAACCCAGTCCCTCGTGTCCATATGCCCTCCAACCACCAGTCTACCCAGGAGATTCTTTTTTATTTTCCCTTCTCCAGAAAATCCATGTGTTCAAATCACCCTTTGGACCCTCCCCATTACCTATGTTCTCTGGGGCTGTGGATTGTAGCATGGTTATCCTTTACTTTTATAGCTAATACCTAATTATGAGTGAGTACATACCATGTTTGTCTTTCTCAGTCTGGGTTACCTCACTCAGGATTTTTTTTTTTTTGTAGTTTCATCCATTTGCCTTCAAGTTTCCTATGTCATTGTTTTTAGCAGATGAGTAATACTCCATTGTGTAAATGTACCAAATTTTCTTTATTTTTCATTGAGGGGCATCTGGGATGTTTCCAGATCCTGGCAATTATGAATAATGCTGCTATGAACATAGCTGAGCAAGTGTCCTTGTGGAATGACTGAGCATCCTTTGGTTATATGCCTGAGTGGTATAGCTGGGTCTTGAAGTTGATCGATTCCCAATTATTGGAGAAACCACCGTATGATTTCCAAAGTGGCTGTAAAAGTTTGCACTTTCAACCAGCAGTGGAAGAGTGGTTCCCTTATTGCATATCCTTTCCAGCATAAGCTGTCATCTGTGTTTTTGACCTTAGTCATTCTGACAGGTATAATATGGAATCTCAGAATCATTTTGATTTGCATTTCCTTGACATCTAAGGATGCTGTACAGTACTTTACGTCTTGGCCATTTGAGATTCTTTGGTTGAGAATTCTGCTTAAGTCTATACCCCATTTTAAATTGGATTATTTGGTCTTCTGATGTTTAGTTTCTTGAGTTCTTTATATAGTTTGGAGATCAGCCTTCTGTCAGATGTGGGGTTGGTGAAGATCTTTTCCTATTCTGTAGGCTGCCATTTTATCCTATTGACTGTGTCCTTTGCCTTACAGAAGCTTTTCAGTTTCATGAGGTCCCATTTATTAATTGTTGATCTCAGTGTCTGTGCTGCTGGTGTCATGTTCAGGAAGTTGTCTCCTATGCCAATGCATTCGAGATGCTTTCCCACTTTCTCTTCTATCAGGTTCAGCACAACTGGATTTATGTTGTGATCTTTGATCCACTTGGGCTTGAGTTTGTGCAGGGTGATAGATATGGATTGCAGTCTTATGCATGCCAACATCCAGTTTTGAAGATGCTTTCTCTTTCCATTGTATAATTTTGGCTTCTTTGTCAAAAATCAGGTGTCCCTAGGTACACAAACTCTTTATCAGATCCAGGAGTGACACCTTTATCTTAAAGAAGTATGATATACATGTGAACCCTGGGAATTCATGGAAACTTAACAAGTGTACTCCACTGAACTACACTTATGAAAGATGGGTGGTAGGTAGTTCAAGGAGAAGCATGGATGCCTCAAGTACAAAATCTCCATGTAGCTTAATTTTATAGCACATTTTAGTATTCTGTGTTTTTGATTTGTGACTAAAGATTCATTAATTCAACCCATGAACCAAGAAAATGTAAATTATAAAAGTAAATCCATGAATACCTAAATACTTATGATAGCTTACTATCTACTGTTCTGAATGAGCACATGGAAATGTTTGCTTCCCATCGTTTTTCATTACTAAAAACAGACAAGAACATCGGCTGTGCCATATTTGATCACTATTTTTTTTTAGTTTAAAAAGTTCATTGATATGAAATATGAAACATTTATGGCCTTTATTTTATTTCTCTAAGTCTTTAGAAATCACCTGAATTACATTTTAAATTTATAAAATTATAGTCATTTTCTGAATAATATAGTTCCTTCCTTTGTAGGATTATTCACTTAATTTAAATGCTAATATGTGTTTAATATATGCTATATAAAGAAAAATGTCATTATTGTTGTACTTCTGAACACAGGAATGTGGTGCATTAAATGATAAAATGAGTACATATTGTTTATTACTTTGATAAGTATACTTGATTTAAGTATTTCTGTTACCAATATTTCACAAAGAAAACAGCTGGATGAGTAGCCTACAATGAAAAATAACAAAACATTTTGAAACCAGAGTAATATGAGGTTTTCCCACCAAACTGATAGGCAAACATTGAAGAATCCAGGCACTGAGTGTGTGTGTGTATATATATATATCTTGTGAAATTAGAGATAGCTTGAAGTTTTAAATTCACATATTCTTGCTATAAGAATAATTTCTATCTTCTTGAAATTAATCCCTCTTGGTCACTGTGTTGTTCATCAGTTGTTCTAGAAACATCCCCAAATGTTGAAAGTAAGCATACCCATCAATCTTTATGATCTCTCAGCTTGGCTGAGTGGTCTTCTTCAATTTGTCTGTGTCATGCTACTATAAAAAAGAAAAATCAGCAGTATTGCAGTATTATCTCTTATTATATAATTTTATTCATTGTGAATTTTTGTATTAATATTTACTTTTCAACTACTGCATCAAATAATATTCAATTGTTATCTGTTAGATTTTGGAACATCCTTAAATTTTATACCTGACATGAAGACTTTTCTTGTCCAATCTTAATCCTGGCCCCAGTGATGAATTTGGGCTTGATTTATTTCTGTGGTCAGCTGGAAAGTTTTGTTTTGAGGACAGTACTGACCAGTAGGCCTTAGCTACACTCCATGTAATCTGTGATATGAATGTATATCTTGTACCCACAGAAAATTATACCATACATATTCTTGGCCTAACTTGGGCATTTCCCTTTAATGAACACAGTGAGACAAACGTGAAAGAACAGAGACACTTGCATCAAGTTGGGTGGGTCTGCACTGATAGCATTCTCAGGGATGGAACCATCTTCACCATTTGGACTGCTGCTCTCATCTGGGTTCTTTGGTAAGGAAGGGGACCGCTTTCTATGCAGAAACTTCTTTCCTTGACAGTCAGGTGTTTCTAAATTTACTTAACACTTCATGTTTGAAAAGGAAATCATGGTGAATTCATATATTTTTAAAATGCTAAATCTCTCTGAAGTCTTAGTGAAAGCTTCAAACTTGATAATTTTTTGTCAGAATATAGAGGAAAGAAGTTAGGATAGGGGGCATGTTTAGTATGCAAAAGCCTGGCACACACTTCTTCAGCCTGGAGCTCAAAGATAGCATCAGCAGTGATGGCTAATTACAGTTGAGTGCAGCAGGAATGGGATGGGATGGGATGGGATGGGATGGGATGGGATGGGATGGGATGGGATGGGATGGGATGGGATGGGATGGGATTGGAATGCCATTCCACCTTTGTATTCTTTCATTCTCAAAGTCTTAACTCAGTCATATCATGAGGAAAAAAAATAGAAAACTACCTCTTGAGGAACAGTCTACAAAATGTCCAACCAGTCTGTGTCCTTAATGCTATCAGAGTTGTTAAAGACCAGGGAAGTTTGAGGACCCCATGGTTGAAAGGAGCTAAAGGAGGCATAATATGACATGCAGTGTGTCATCTCAGAGCTTTGGAGCAAGAAAGGAGCAGAGACCTTATCTAATCAAAATGTATGATCTCATTTGGTATGATGATAACATGTCAACAAAAAGGTAGTAGTTGACAGGGTGTTGCAGAATATTTATAAAAGTAAACTAATTCTAAAATTAAAATATGATTTTGAAAACACTTTTAATTTACAATTTTGTTAAGTATCTATGGTTTTCAAAGGTTTCCATAAAAATGTGACAACTTTCCATTCAACAGTCTTGCTAGTTTTCTCTTCATTAAAGGCTGATTTTATCTGCCTGAAACTAGTTCATAAGGAAAAGTTAATGATAACAAATATCTCCATTGCTGGTTACAGTCTTGAGCTGGAATTTAACACAGTTGCATTGGTTTTCTATGGAACCTTGAATAAACCTAAAACATTTTTATTTTTATCATTTCCAATTCAAAAGCCATATTCTTAAAATGTCTCTTAGAAAGGGAACACAAATCCTTAGATTTACTGACCTATATGATGTAGACATTTGTGGTTTGTAGAGAAAACAAGCAAAGATAAAAGCTAGTCTTGAATTTTTAAAGATTAGTTTTATTTGAAAAACTCAGATACCAGAGAACACATAATAATTGTCACTCTATTCTCGGAATAATTAGTACATTGCATATGAATCGATGGAAACAAGCCTGTAGAGAGTTGAGGATGTTTTTCCCTTCAAATATCTTGCCAAATTACATAATTGTCGATACAAATGATTTTGTCTTTCAGTTTCCACTTTTTAAACACATGACTCATTCACATTTATGAAACAAAAATTATGAATGCATGTTTATAAGTGCTCAGAAACAGAATGGTGCAAAACATCTATAGTCCTTGCCTCTGGGAGCTCAGCTGTGGCAATTGAATGCAGCATGCTGTTATAGAGGATTTTCCCGTAGAGAGAAGTGGTTACCTGATGGGTGCTTTTAAATAACCATCTTGTTGCTAGGCACCATACTCAGGCTCTCAGTTATGGCAGAAATAAGAAAACTGTTCCAATGTCTGTATCTAACTCTGCACACATTATATGCTTACTAGCCATCTTAAATAACTGTATGTATCTATTTTTGTCTTATAAGTGATTTTCCTGAAGACAAAACCCAGCTCAGACATGCAATTGATCCTGTGTTCTAAATAAGAAAAGAAGACTTTAGCCAAAGGTCACTTATGTTTAGACATTCTATATATAAAATGAAAATATCAATAGCAATAAGAATATATATCATCAAGTATACAAGGATGATTTGATAAAGCATCCCTTTTTTAGACTCTATGAAGACAGAAATTCATCAATAAATCTTGTCACATTATCAGTACTCAGTAAATATTTGTCAGATAGCAAACATCTTTACAACTAAGAAAAGGAAAAGGCAATGTGTATTTATTTCTAAATGTATTGTTAGAGAATTTCATACATGCCAGTAATGTAGCTTAGGAGCTACTGGTGTTGGTGGCTGCTGCAGAAGGGATTTTCTTTTTAAGGGATCAGCTACTGACAGGACACCCATGTTTCAGCTCATGGCCCTGCACCCATATGTACACTGGCAATACTAAAATGTCTCAGTGAATTTTTTTTTAAAAAAAAAATTGTTCTGGGAGTAAAAATGATGAGGGTGTATGGGATAAGTGGGACTCTGGGAATAGGGACTGGGTTTGAGCAAATGAGATTTTTAAATCCAATACTCGACCCATAACCCAATGTTTCTTTATGTACATACTAAGAGATTTGCTCATAAAATTCAATAAAGAATTTGACAATATTATTCTGGTTTGAACATAAAATAGCAAATAGTAGGAGACAAAGAAAAGCTCTTACATAATGGGAGTGAACAGTAAGAAGGTAAGGTGTGTTTTCCCACATCCCTAACAAGATACTCAACACTGGCTTGCACAGTTGGGATGTAAAGGGTAGGCAGGCAGGCAAGGTTAACCCTTGGCGCTAAGGCTCAGGTGACTGGAATGAAGTGAAACAAGAAGTTAAATTCCCTGAAGCTTCCCTGAAGCTTCGCTATGTGCAAGAGCCCTAAGGGCATTGTAACAGCTCTTTCATCTCTTAAGTTGATGTTATTTATCTCAGAACAAAGGTAGCATAAATAATAAGTAACTGGAGATTGAAATGTTCCCATCTGTCTTTTTCCATCTCTTGTCATATTTATAGGTAAAGCCTTGTGCAGAATACTTAATCTTGAAACAGTAAACAATGAGCCACCCTCCCCCAACAGAGGCATTTCTGTTCTTGCTCCGTAAATATCAAGATCTCAATATGGCAAAGTTTTATGGAGACAGTATGAAAAGATTAGAAAAGATTTACATTAAAATGATTATAGTGCTTGTAAATTTTGTATCAGGCTTGGTCTGTTGTACTATTTCCTGTTTTTGAGATACATTCAGCAAAACTAATGAAAATATTGTAAAGCAGAGGATACAAGGTACCATTAATCACTAATCACCTTGCTTTTACAACTGTCTCACTGTGGCTGTCAATACCAAAATTCCTCTAATTCAAGTTTTATACAAATTTGTTAATTGTCATACATGCACAAACACACACACTCCTGGGAATCTTAAAACTGTCTGCATCATGAGATCATGTTTTATTATATACAACATGTTTTATGTGTAATACAATGGTGCATACATGTGAGAATTATTTCTTTTATCTCCAGCTATCATGTGCCTCTTCTTTGTTGTGTGTTTTCCTTTTAAGACATAACAAGCTACAACAAACAAGGTAGCATCAGACAGCAGAGCTCCATTCTCATGGTCAATTGGAACATTAACATGTCATCTGGGTTTGCTTCTTCTAGGTCTTTGTGGGAAGATCTTCTCTTGGTTTCTTTCTTAGTTTCTAAAAGCTATCCTTGACTATCTTTACCTTAAAGTGTCCTTACTACTGTCACCATGGTCATTGTTATCAGGTATACTTATGTCTTTGTCTTTATAAGTTCCACTTAAGAGGACATCAATCAATAAACTTAGGCTATGCTCTCCTCCAGTAGACATCCTCTTTACTTGATTACGTCTGTACTGACCCTACATTCATGTACAGTACCAGACACCAGTTCTAGGACTTCAGCACTCTTTTGAGGAGAACCAGCTCCACTCCCAAACTGTTCCTCATGAAACATTACTTGGAAGAAACAATTAAGGCAGTGTGTGGGGGTTACATTCCAGGAAACTTGGTGTTCATATGTGGGTTCTGTTCTCAATTCCACACACTAAGATGAAGTCCAAACTAAGTCTAAGTATCATTATTCCAATAACTGAGAGTGGTAAACCCTGTCATTAGGAACTCTTTTGTTGACTAACCAGGCAATGGAGAGGTTAAAATGAGGGTGACAAGAGGCCTAGGCAGTCCCTTGGAAGAGGAAATACCAGGATGAAAGAAGGAGAAACTATGACCCTTATATCCATGGAATTTTCCAACATGATTGTCATCACAGTTAACTATGCATATAATCCATTTTTAGAATAGAATTATTAAAAGCTGAATGAAATTAATTGAAATATAAGGAGCATGTGTCTTTCATGTGTCTTTTACACACACACACACACACACACACACACACACACACACACACACACACACACCACAAAGGGAAGGAACATTTTCAGCTAGAAAGACGCTCCTACTCTTAGATTTCTGGATGAAGAGGCAGTTTAGAGTACCAGAGGGACATTTTCTAAAATTTTATTTGATTTTCACAAACACTACAGTAGAAGTATAAAGGTCACTGATAATGAGTTGATTTAATCAATAAAAATGAAAAAAGCTTTTTTATTGGTAATTATGTTGAAACTTTAGCTGTGTGAGTGTGTACAGTTAGAGGATGAGAGGTGAGTTTCTCAACTTACAGGCAGGGATACAGGGGTGCAAGCCCATTACAGCAGAGTGGCAATGCAGAAACTGCAATAACACCACCACCAGGAGACAATACAGTTAGGATGGGAGTTAGCTTCTGATAGAACCATTGTATTTAAGGGTGAACCACACATTCAGACAGAGTGTTCAACAGAATAGTATTGGATTTAGATGGGAAAAAACCCTTTTCATGTCTGGGTCATGATCTTTTCTGTTTTCACAGAATTTTTTATTTAAATTTGAATTTCTTTTACTGGTCCATCTCCACATCAATTCTTTCACATAGCTAGAACTGTTTTTTTTTTTTTTTTCTGTCCCTCGTGCCATGCATTTTGCCACTGAAGTTGTTAGGCCATTATTTAAAATTAAACAAATATCACTCATTTAATATATAATTCTAGCACAGCATTCATGCAAGGTAATAAGTTATATAATAAAAATTTGAACTAAGCAAGTTGTTCAAGACAAAACTGCCTACACACTATTTCTTGCCTTGTTCCAAGTTGCAGTGGCTCATTGACATAGTTCTGAGTTATACAGTTGATGCCTCTCCCTTTTAAAATGGCATTGTAAGACTCTCAGGAAAATTAACTGGAGGATCATTTCCTCATCGCTTAAAGATTCAAGCCTTCATTGATATCCCAGTTCTATCACTCACCTTGTATTTCGTAAGGGATCACTGTCACCTTTAATAAACAAAAGTTTTTCATTCAAGTGATTATTAAATGGGGTAATTGAGGTAAAATGTTTAGTATAATATTTGTATGGTGAGTGATTAATAAGTTTCAAAATTTTCCAAATAATCTGCATTTCAAAAATGAGCACTTTTGAAAAGATTGCCTTAGGATTCTTTAATACCACTATGCATTTATTTAAAATAAAATAACATTTTTCATATGACATTGTTGGAATATTTTAAATGCTGTTTCCATATAATATATGTAACAGAGCATCATTTGTCTCTCAAAATAAGAATGTCAGTCTCTTGAATACATTTCATGTCACTAAGCAAAGTAAGGGTTATCCAGTAGGATCATGTAGGCAGAATATGGGGATAAATGACCTTCACTCCTCCTCGGGCTCTATCCTGTATTTCCATGGAAACCAGGCATGCAGTCTGATTCTGGTCGTCATCTCTGTCCTCAGAACATTCCAGCTATTCAGGCAATTATAAAAGTACATTCTTTTCTGGTTTGTTTTCCCTCTTTGTAATTACAGTAAGAGCTCAAGCAGAGGACTGAAATAAATAATCCCTGCTCACTTAGAAGTCCTAAAGTTCATCTAATTTAGGCAAGCTTGGTTAGTTCCTCAAAACTAAAAGCACATCAAGTTGTTAACAGACCTTGAATGCAGTACTTGAAGATGCAGACCTGGAGAGGAACCTGGGTGAGTCCATGGGTTGTTTCAGGTCTTCTGCAAATAGACTTAAAACTCTGTCAGTACTCAATAGTTGTTCAACAGCTCAGCCCAGCTCTGCCATCAACTTGTGCAAGGCAGTGTTAAAAAGAAAACTGACAACACTAGCTGACACCCCAATCTGGGTACGGGAAGTCTCTCTCACGAGGCCCCACAGCTAGATGGAGAGCTACAGGAAATTAATGGTGGCTAAGTGAGGGACAATCCATCTTCTCCAGAAACAAGCCCCCTGATAGGTGATTCAGTCTCAAGTGGTTATCCATAAACACACACACACACACACACACACACACACACACACACACACACACCAGCAACATTAAGTGAATTCAGCAGGAAATTATCTATATAGATAATATTTAATAATAACTAAATTAAGTCATAAATATTATGTGTCATGAATTTTCAAGAGGAACATGAGAAGAGTTGCAGAGGGAGAGGGTGGGGTTGATAATGTAAGTATTTTTTCATAGCCATGTATGAAATTTTAAGAAAAAAGAAGTGTCCACTCATTTTCCAGGGAAACTGGTTGATCCTCTTTGCTCTCTTCCTCCTGGAAAGAGATTCCATGGAAGAAAGAAACCTCAGAGCACTCATAATACAAATGGGAAATTGACACCTGTGAGAGGCATACCTCATGCAAGGCTAGATAGATAGGGTAGGCTCTTCTAGAGAACCCATTTTTTTCTCTCATTTAATCTTTGTCAGGGCCCACTACTGTTCAAGATAAGTGCTGTCCACTGTGGGCTTCCAAAAGCCCCATGTCTATTTTTCTGTTCCTATGACAATATGGCTAACAAGTCCATTCTCTCTCTTTGGCTATAAACTTCACTGCATCAGAAATGAGTTTACCAGTAAGCAAATCTAGCAATGAGAAATGTGCATTTGTATCTTAATTTGCTCTAAATAACCAACTCAGTTAAGCTGTGTGTCAACCATGCCTTTCTAAGTCGGGCATCATGATGTCCTTGCCTTACTATATCACTCTGCCTGCTACAGTCTCGTCTCTGGAAATTCCAATGAGTGGAAGGATTACTACTTTGAAATTAGCCCTATTCCTGTAACCAGTTCTTGAGCCAGATGTTATCCCTCTAAGATAAACCACATTCATGTGATTACTCATGGTCCTCTCTGGGATGAAGCCACTGTCTGTAATTCGTAGTCATTTCTCAATGCAGTTCTTGTGTGGGATTCTCCCATGACTCACTGACTTCGGAGCAACTTATCCATCATCAAGGAAACACTGTCTGAACTCAACCTGGAGACATAGAAAGGAACAAACACTACAGGGACTTTCTGAGGACTTCAAGATTGTGTGGAAACTTTGAAGGTTCCCAGTTTGTGTTTTAAGTAGAAAGGGCTTCTTGTATTTTTCTTGATTGTTCAGGCTTTTGAACAACAAGCCCACCCATGACCTACATCTTCACAATTATTATTAGATGTCAGTGTTTGTTTCTACTTGACTGTTCATTGCCTTATTATCTGGCAGGCAATAAATCTGAGTTAATCCTAGAAGCAAAACCCACCCTACAGATTTTAATTGATACTAAAAGTTGCTAAGAAGTTTCTTGAAGTAAGCTGGTTAATTAAATTACTAGACTTTAAAAAGCAAGCATGGGGTTAAAATCTGTACCTGTTTTACTAAATGTCGTGGTTTGAATGCACCTTCAAAAGCCACATTGAAGTTTAGTTACCATTGTTTTCAGACTGGGAGGTGGGACCTTTAAGAGGAGCCTGGGCTGTGCTGGCTCCACTCTTCTCAGATTAATGCTACCACTGAGGGTGGGTTTCAGATATAAAAGAGGGAATTAATCAATTAATCCCAACTTCCTCTGTCTGTCTAGCATATGTTTGCTGCTGCCTTTTTGTTAGGTTGCTGGCTGCTGGTTCCCATGTTCTTGTACTTCCCAGCACCCAGAATTATGTGCCCAGTAAACATCCATTGTTTATGAATTACCCAGTCTGTGGCACTCTGTTAAAACAGTGTGAAATGGAATAGGACACTAGGTCATGTTGAGGAAACAGCTACCGCCTTTTCTCATTGCTTTGCAGCAGGCAGCCCCAGCGATTGGCTTTTCTATTTCTTAAAATAATTCTTGCTGTTTCTGGTAGTCGAATGCCAACTTGGCCCATCTGGTGCTATTTTTCTAGAATATCACAGGACTGGTTTTCTATTCAAAGATACACTTTCACATGTCCTTAAAGCTTTTCTTGTCTTCACTCTTGCAATGGTCACTCTGCTGTAATCAGCTTCCCACAAACAGGATTCTGAAGGGAAGTGTGGGATGGGGATGCCAGCAGGATCCCCAGGAGAAGTGTGGATAATGGATATTGACATCAGTCCTGTATACACACTCAGCTCTACAGAGCCCTTCACGTAGCAGGTACTGCCTCCTTGCCAGTGATGGCTGCACTCCAGCATTCTGGTGGTAGACTGAATGGCAGTTCAGGTATTTTGGAAAATACTGACATCTCAATAGCTGAGAGCATATATAACCAAAAGCTCTTGAGAGGACAGTGTGAAAGCTTTTAGTATGTTGATAATTTCACTTTGACATATAAAACTCACAGATTGTCTTGTGAAATCAACTTTTGCTGTGGAGTTATAATTATGAGACCAAGTTGAAGGTTCAGCATAGCACCCAAACCTTATATCCAGCTTGAGATGTTTTCTCTTAGTACTCAAACCTATTAATCTGATTCCTAGAGAGTAGATTTCTGATGATATGAGTTGTTCAGGCAAGGACCATTGTGATAGAACACTACTGAAATTTGAAAAAGTTCAATCATAGCATGAAAATGCCAACAATGCCAAAGCAAGTTAACATTTAGGTGGAAATACACCTTCAAAGATTGTCAATATCTCAGAGGGAATTTGTCCTGTTTTCCCACCTCATTACCTACAGGCATTAATAGAAAGGTGGTTTTACTATCTAACTCACCAAATGTGGTCCCACTGTTCATAGGATGGAAATGGTGATTGCTTCCATACAATTTCTTTGACCAATGCTGGAGGAGCAGAAGTCTTACCTATT
The DNA here is from genome assembly GCF_003668045.3 of Cricetulus griseus. Lineage (NCBI taxonomy): Eukaryota > Metazoa > Chordata > Mammalia > Rodentia > Cricetidae > Cricetulus > Cricetulus griseus. The sequence continues at coordinate 23,360,526 of NW_023276806.1, forward strand.
TAGAGCAAAGTTTATAAGAAGAGTCACAAGATGAAACTGCTGCACACATTTTTAAATATAATAATTGAATTATGGTTTAAGTTGCCAGAGATTTTCAGGTTCAATATCCTGCCTCTAGTAGCACTCAGTGACATTTATCAGAAGTGTAATCACCACTTTTCCTGAATGAACACAACATCAAGAGTAAGAATTCTGCCACTGTCCAGTTGACATTAAAACAGAAAGGAGCCTTGTGTTTCCCAATGGGCCAGATGCTAGCACACATGTACTAGGGTATTTTCTCATAGGGGCCACGGCCTCACTAACATGCTGGATGCTACCTTACATGGACAGGGACACCATGTCAGGTTGTCAAGGGGCTTGTCTTATGGATCTAGGCATCCCACACATGGGTCTCAGCACTTCTCATGGGGATGATGGGTCTCCCCCACATTGGCCACAATGCTCCTTCACATAGCCTAGATGATCCCTCACATAAGTATTAGTGGAGTTCCTAGCTCATGTAAGTAGGAGCCTCTTTCACATTGGTGTGGACACTCCCCCACAAGGGTCCTGGCTCACCCCCTCACAGACATTGGGTGTTCTCCCACAAGTATCAGACTCACAGAGGTCTTGATGCTGGTGTTCCCTCAAAGAGGTCATGGTGTTCCCTCACAGAAGTCATGGTGCTCCCTCACAGAGGTCATGGTGCTCCCTCACAGAGGTCATGATGCTCCCTCACAGAGGTCATGGTGCTCCCTCACAGAGGTCATGGTGCTCACTCACAGAGGTCATGTGCTCCCTCACAGAGGTCATGGTGCTCCCTCACAGAGGCCATGGTGCTCCCTCACAGAGGCCATGGTGTTCCCTCACAGAGGCCATAGTGCTCCTTCACAGAGGTCATGGTGCTCCTTCACAGAGGCCATAGTGTTCCCTCACAGAGGTCATGGTGTTCCCTCACAGAGGCCATGTTGCTCCCTCACAGAGGTCATGGTGCTCCCTCACAGAGGTCATGATGCTCCCTCAAAGAGGTCATGGTGTTCCCTCAAAGAGGACATTGTGCTCCTCCACAGTGGTCATAATGCTCCCTCACAGAGGTCATGATGCTCACTCAAAGAGGCCATGGTACTCCCTCACAGAGGTCATAATGCTCCCTCACAGAGGTCATGATGCTCCCTCACAGAGGTCATAGTGCTCCCTCACACTGGTCATGATGCTCCCTCACAGAGGTCATAGTGCTCCCTCACAGAGGTCATGGTGGTCTTTTTGAAGAGATCATGATGCTCCCTTACAGAAGTTATGGTGCTCCCTCATGCTCCCTCACAGAGGCCATTGCACTGCATCACAGGTTCCAAGACAAGTGCTTCCTCACAGGAGACGTGGTGCCCGTTTGATAAGGGTGAAAAAGCACAGTTGTCAGAACAATTCTGGGCAGAATCTAAGGCCTCTATCTAGTTCTCATTCACTGATTCTCTTATGACATAAAGTAGGACGCCATTTTTACTGGAAACCACCAAATAATAGTAGTTTGGTTGCAAATGGAAGTCATTACGGGACCTGTGAGTACACAGCACTGGACTTCTAAGGAAAACAGACAAATAAGTTACAACTTTACTACCCTCTGTTAAGGGTCTTATTTCCCACTCTAGGTTGACATGTGCTATTTACACAGCCATATACAAGAAAGAACAAATTAACCAGGTAGCTAAGAAAGTCCAATAAGAACAAACAGACCCCTAGAATGCTTTATCATCTGTCAAATGGCTGCACATCACATAAGGCTCAACTTCTCTGTGTGATGCTAGCCCACAGTCTTATGCATGACAGTTGAATGGGGAGTTATTGGTCTAATTTTCTTTTTTTGTTTTGATAAAACACTTATCAAAAACAGCTTGGACAGGAAAACGTTTATTTGATCTTACACTTCCAGGACCCAGTTCATAACTTAAGCAGGAACTCAAGTCAGGAACTGAGACAGAGACCATGGAGAAAGGCTGTTGGTTGTTTGGCTTCCCAGGCTCATGTTCAGCTATATTTCTCAAGTAGCTACCTTTCTCACCTTCCAGGGATAGAAAAATGCTCACAGTGGGACAGACCTTTCTACATCAATTAGCAATCAAGAATATGCACCACAGACGTGCCCGTTGGCCCATCTGTTGTCAATTCTTCCTCTGAGGCTCCTTCTTTAAGGTGGATCAAGTTGGCGGTCATTTAGTGGGCAGTGGAGAATGAGCAAGATCCAAGTTGGTTACAGGCTGAGATAGGTATGATGTGGAAGAGGGTCAAACAAAGGCAAGAGAAACTCATTTCTACCAGTGGTGAAAGAACATGGAGACAGTGTGCCTTCCTCGTCTGCATTTTTCCTGCCCTCCTGCTCTGGCTAGCTTTGCTCAAACACATCCAAAGTTCAGGAATCAACAGCAGTTTTAATAGCGCATCTCCACATCCTTTAAACAAAGCAAACTAGGTTAACTGTTCAACTGATCATATACACATGGAGTAGGAACTAGGAGCAGGAATGTTGGTCAGTTTTGCTTCTTGACCAAGCTTTACAACCCCCAGGAAGACATCTTCCTGGGATGTAAACTGTCATTAAATTGAAAACAATTAACTAGGTGATCACTGATGACTCTCAAAACTTTACATTATTTCTGTATCTAAAGAGAAAATGAATCAGTATTAGTCACAGGCTAAAAATATATAAAGGGAAAATGGCTTTCCTTCTGAAATCTTTTTTCCCAAGTTTTTAACCCCTTAATAAGGGTCAAAGAAAAAAAGTCAGTTTGTAAAATGCCAATAAACACATTGAGTGTACCATGTTCAGACGTGAAGCTAAATTCTTCCAGTATTAGGCTTGAGTTGCTTATCCATCCTCAATATACAGTATTTGGTGGTTTTGCTTGGGTGGATATTATGTTAAATAAAGTGGTAATAATAGAATCTCAAGACCCTCATATTTTTTCTCCACCTGGTAATTGCTAGGATTTTCTTACTTTTTCAGCCCCAAGAGGAGTCAGACTTATATGAGGACACGGCATTAGGCTAACAGAAAGAATCAACAGGGTCATTTCCCCAGTGAGTGAAAACATCTTCATTTTGGTGACTCACATTCAACTGTGAGGGTTTCTACTCTGCTTTGGGTCATCATAATCTACTAGTTTTTCCTCTCTGATCACATTATGCTCAGTGTGGAAAGAATTTAAAATGCTTTATTTTGAGGAAAATCTAAAACAAATGCTTTTCTTAAATGTTGGTTTCTTTTAGATTTAAAAAGGAACCTGATGACTGATTAGAGTGATATGTTAGAAAATGCAATTTGTATGACATATGTTCTTTATCAAAGAGAGAAGGTATATACATGTACTGCAGACTGCTTGCACTATTGTTATCCTCAGCCTTACCAGCCACTTCTAGACTCTTCTCAGTCAGGCCCCCTTAGATGAGGAAACAATTTTCTCTGAGTGTTACACTTAGATGTCTACCAGACAAGGCTGGGATTTCCATAGGTAGGCCTCCATTATGTAAGTTCTGGCACTGGGAGTCATTTCACTGACATTGCTGTTTCATTCTCTTAATTCCAGTTTATTTCTGATTTCTACCAGATGAAATCATTAGAAAGGTTACAAGGCAAATAGAGAAATAAGTCAAATGCATAATTGTTTCCACCTACTCCCTTGCCTACTGCTTTTTCTTCTCACATATTCTCCAAGATTGCCCTCTCAGGGCCATTAGTAACTTGAGTATCAATAACGTGGCTCACTTTCCTTCTCGTCCCAAAGTCTTTGTATGACACATGAGAAGGCTCACCCTCCTTGGCCCCTAACATCTCATGAGCTAATTTTTGTTCCACTGTCTCTAATTTTCTGCTCAAGCTTTTGTACTTGCTTATTTGTATTATTTCTTTTGGATGCGCATGAGTGAAGGTACTTGCGCCACAGAGGGCACCTCACAGGAGCGGCTGGTTCTCTCCACCTGTCTTAGGGTTTCTGTTGCTGGGAAGAGACACCATGACCTTCACAACTCTTATAAAGGAAAATATTTAATTGGGGAAGGCTTATAGTCTCGAGGTTCAGTTCATTGGCAACATGGCCAGAAGCATGGTGGCATACAGGCAGATATGGTGCTGGAGAGCTAACCAAGAGTTCTACAAAGTGAGCCAACCACTGGAACTGGCTTGAGTATTGGAAACCACAAAGCCCACCCCCAGTGACACACTTTTGCCCACAAGGTCACATCTCCTAATAATGCCACCCCCTGTGAAGCTAAGGAAGCCATTTTTATTCAAACCACCATACCATCTCTCTGGATCCTGTGATTAAAGTCAGGTCTCTCGGCCCACACACAAGCTCCTCATGCCACAAGAACCTCAGTCTCAGCAGCCCAGCCCTGCATTCTCTTATTCTGTGTTCTTCCCACCCTTCTTTTTTCTTTTTTACTGTCAAATGTTCTGCCTTAGACTGACATTTCTCTTTGATTTTTCTAAGTGCTATCGCTATTTCACTATGACCTAACTTTCATCTCCACATGGAAAGGTCCACTCTGTTCCCCCAGAGTCTCCACTGGCCACAAAGCCTCCTCTCCCAATCACCACCAAAACACACACCACTCTGCAGCTGCTGTTCTATTTGAAATTATTTGATAATCTGTCCCAAACCAGCTTGTGTCTGTCATCCATCCGTCTCCCTCCCTTACTCTCCCTTTCTTGCCTGCTATTGTCCTCTTTCTCCCTTGCTTCCTTTCAAAATTCCATTGTTCCACCATTTCCCCTCCATCTGAAATCTTGTAGGCTCTCCCGAATCACCTTTGATTCTTTCTCTCTGTACACCACCTTCAGATAATGAAACCCATATCGAAAACAGTGTTCTGCAATTTGTCTTTTACAACATGAATGCATGGACAGTGTTTTCTTTTTAATGAATGCACTACTCTAGAGTCTATAATGATGTATATTCAGACTGTTCTCAGACTTCATATCGTAAGAGCAAATGCATAATTAAGTCATCACTAGTTTAATTTCTTGAATTCTTTTGTTCTTTCATGATTTTCATGACTACATTTCTGTATTATTGATTTAATGTTGTTTAGAACCATAAACATAACAGCCACCTTCTTTATTTATAAAAACAACTTCCAAACCATTCATCTTCAGCCAGATATTTCTACTTAGGTCTATTTCCATGGATGGTGTTGGTATGGTCACCTTAAGCCAGTCAGTCCCCTGACCTGCGTTGACCACAAGCAGCTGACTCTTCAGATTTCTCTTTTGAAGAATGTCTTCTCCCTGTTGGTGTTCTTATTTCCTCTGGGAAACCTTGGGTTGGGAGACCTGCTGGAAAGTACTCTGCGGGCCACAGCTCTGGACAAGGGAGACAGACCACGGGAAGCAGCAGGGATGGGAATGCCTTTGTAATGGGATTCCCAGTGGGGCAGTCCAGGCGGGGGACCTGCAGAGGGCTCCAATCAGGTGGGGGGGCAGGGCATAAGGGTGAAAGTTCCACTCCTGACATCACTGAGGAATACAGATGGAGTCAGAGATAGGTTAATAACCAGTAATTTATTAGGGGATATACTCACACAAGGGAACCAGTGACCAGGTTGGCATCCCGAGCAGGTCAGACCCAGAATGCTTCCCAGTGCTGGTTTAACCTAGAGAGAGACTGAGCCTGCCCCCTCCAACCCCTCTTATATACCTAGCTATGTACCTGTTGTGGTCTGCAGTACCTGTAATCAGGGTCTCTCCCTACAATTCCCCCTTTTAGTCTAAAGAGGATTTAAACTTGAGACAAAACTAAATTGTGTACAAAATATCTTAACATCTGTAAAAGCATACATCTTCTTAAGTAGAAAGAAGACTTTACAGGGTAAGATGATGTGTGGCAAACAAATTATACATAAGTTACATCATACAAGGATCTATAACAGCATAAGTTATCTATAATTAACAATCATAAAGGTGAATCACAAGAAGATATAAAAATCTACTTATATCACATCCTAACTATATCTATTCCATCTAAACTCTAATGTCATCTGAAAGAGATGTCCAAGCCTGAACACCTCCTTCCAAACCCAACCCTAAACAATAGGAAACTAGCCCTCACTAGATGTACATTATCCTTGATATCAACAGTGGGGAAAGTATTCTCTGAGATACTTCATGCTGAATGAGACAACAATAGCCTCATCTCCCAATACTTGTTATTGCTGCCTTTTCTTCTCAGGCTCCTGCTCATGGTGCAGGAGCTCTCATCGAGTGCGTCTTTTGTATAAACCAGTGCCATGGGTGAGTGGATTACTTGTGAGTTGGTGATCGTGACTATAATGGAGTCATCCCTCTGTCTTCTGCAGCAGAAGCTGTCTATTGTATATCCTCAGAGAAATCAGTGTCTGATCTCCAATTTAACATCTCAACTGTCTGTAGCCTAGACTCTCAGTCAAGAGAAACATTTTTTTTACAGACAGAGTTTCTCTGTATTGCTTTGGATGTTGTCCTGGAACACTCTCTGTAGACCAGGCTGGTCTCCAACTCACAGAGATCCACCTGCCTCTGCCTCTGCCTCCCGAGTGCTGGAATTAAAGGTGTGCCACTAATGCCCGGCTAAACATCTTTATCCCATTGCTTTATCATTGATCACAGTTAAACTAGATTTGGGACTGTCATCTGTCAGTGATAGTAATTACATGAACAGGTCAATAAAGCAAGAGGGTGAACTTCATATGTGCTCATAAAAATACTACTTCATTTATTCCTGATGAACACAACTTCTACTGTACATTAAAAATGGACTTATAGAAACAATAAGATTCTGAGGAACTTAATTGCTTTCTCTCCTAGCTGTTAGAATGTTCTACTTTGGGAAAATGTCAATTTTGTTTTTATAATTCAATTTTGTATTTTATAGGTACATGTTATTTTATATTGTAATTTTAACTAGTATGTACTTTGGAGTTCAATTATAAAACTTACAAAATCCATTTATATTAAAAGCTATGACAGAGAATAATTTTTCACAAAGCTTCTGCATTAAATTGTTCCTTCACTGAAACATTTTTTCATCTATATTGGAGATGGTGAAGGTGACGTATTTTTACCAAGTGGGATGATATTGTCTTAAAGCAAATGAAATAAATATATTGGAATGAAGAAATAGATACTCTAAATAGTCATGTATTCTTATGTATGTTATTTGAATCTATACTTTGGCTCAAAACAGAAGGAAGCTTTATTAGGTCCAGATTCACACAAATGAAACAAGCAGGGTTGTGTGTCCTTGGTTGTAGTGAGCCCTGTGTCTTCTTGATTAAAGGGGAATGCCACCATAATAAAAGGAGTTTTGTTTTCCTTGATTTTAGGTCTAAAGAGGATTTCACACTGACTTTATTTATGTCCATTCTTCATTTAGAATGGCCTCCTGGCTAATACAATATAAGGCTCAGTCATATTTTCTATGCAGAGACAGCTAAAGCCTGCTTTAAAGTGTGTCACAGTCACAGTGCTTAACCCCCCCAGTCCCAGATCACGGTTTCCACAGATCCTCAGAGGAGCTGAAGTTCCCCTGAGAGGGGACTTGATGTTGGCCATGCACTGAATTTCCTGATTATTAGCTAGTGTGTCAGATAAGTTCCAGCAACTCCAACTTGCTAAACTGATATGACCTTTACTCATGCTATTTTTTAATTATATGATTCATGCTGGGAAATGCACTTAAGCTTATCTAGGATCTTATAGTACTTGGGAGCATTAGGTAACCCTCTCTCTCAAAAGCCAGTATCTTCTCATCTTGGGGGTTGCTTTTAATCAAGCCCACATGAAATTATCAAAATGAAAGGACATGCATTAATATAAGTATTTTACTGTTATAAGTTTATTTCCCTCATACATTGTACTTGTGTTAATCTATGGTAACAATATGATTTAACTATGAGGCTCTTATATGACACAATTCTAAACACAAATTTATTTTTGGCCAACCACTCTGGGAAACTGTAGGACTATGGCATCTGTAATCATTCTTGATCATTGTTTATTCTCCAATGTTTTCTGCTTCTTCCTCCCTCTTCCTTCTTTGGTAACAAACAGACATCACAGTTTTTAAAAACTTTAGGGTATATACTTGTATTTCACTTTAAAATTTTTATAATCAGGGTGTGGTGGTGCTCACCTTTAATCCCAGCACATGGGAAGCAGTGGCAGGAAGATCTCTGTGAGTTTGAGGCCAGCCTGGTATACAGAGTGGGATCAAGATGCATGATGTGAAATCCACAAAGAATCAATAGAAAGGTTTTGGGTTATTTTTAATGTCACAAGGGAAACAAAGGTATGCCAAGGACCTTGTTCAAAACAGAAAAACATTCTAGATGCTTTCCTCAATTTGCACCAATTCAGCAAACATTAATTGAGCCCTTGTTTTGTTGGAAGTGGTATGCTCACTGTGAAAGAGAGATCGTGTTAGAGATGAAGAAACTAGATGAAGTCTAAGGAAATTTAATGAGGATTCAAGAATTAGAGCAGGAGTCATCCAAGATTTTAGAAATACTAAATGGGCTCAGTGTAGGGATAGGGGAAAGAGACAGGATGGGGGGCTAAACACAAGAACAAACATGAAGCTCGTAGGAAAAGAGCTGTAGAGATGAGAAGAATTAATTAGAAGGGAATATAAGGGGGAAGTTTGAAGCAAACACTATTTGCATGTGTGAACGCTAACTAACGTAATCTAAAGGAATCCAAATGTGTGTGACTTGATTATTTTCAAGCCATGAACATGAGCGAAGCAGAATTACAGTCAACGAGAAATGGTGAGACAAAACAAACAGGACTTGGCGGGGAAGGAAAGTGAATCTCCAGTAAGCAAAGGGAAATCTGAGTCTCTGAAGGAGGAAAAGAAACATACACCAGAGCAACACAGTGTTTTCTGGTCAGTGTGAGATACACAGGTGTAGAGCACTGACTGCATGCTCGCCTATGTGAGGGAGGAGTGGACATCCATAATTCATTATGTCAAGATGTATTTACTGCAACTCAAATCGCCAGAGAAAAATAATTTGATTTTAACTACTGAAACGGAGTATGTGACAAATGTTAAAATAGAGACACAGGAAAGCCACAAAATTAATGGGAGGCATTTGCAGAGAAGTTGTTAAAGAGCTACAGGATGAAAATGATGGATTTGACTGGTACTGAATACCCAGAGCGTGGCTATCTGTCTGTTGCAAAGGCTATCAAATGTCACAGACATTCCAATCAAGGTTTGGGCAAACTCGGTATGTGAAAGTTCCCATGTGACAGAGAATTGTACAGAAAATTTGCTTTTTGTGGCAAAATGTTGTCTCACATGTGGACTTGAGAGTATCCTGGTGGGTGGAAGGGAGTTTTGAGGTCCCCAGAGTCCCGTTTTGAATTAGATTAGAGGCTGGTATGAGGCTGACATCAGTGAGAGGACCAGAGAAGCTGAGCGGAAGATGGGGAAGGAATTTCCCCAGACAGCAAAAGCTTGCCAGCGCTGCTGAAGCAAAGGTGGCACTGGTGCAGACATAAAATAGAAATTTCAGGAAATTATAGAGAAAAATGAAAATCAGTAAGAATGCTTCCTTCTTATTTTCATATGACAGTGTCTAACGCAGGAGGCAAAGATAGGCAAATTCAAATTGATAGCTCACTCAGGAGAAGGCAAGAGAGACCTCGGTTGCAAGATACTGAAAGCATAGATTGAAAATGATAAGGTATTACAATATTCTTGAGAAGGACACACCCTAGATGAGAGCCAGGCTCAGTCCCGGACTTCTGGGAAAGCTGATGTGAGTTAATGTCTGAGATTGGAACTCATTAGAAGATCCCCTTCTTCCAAAGTACTGAGAGTACTTGGGACACTTACATTTTATGCTGATCGGAGGCTATGCCTCCTCTGAACTAGGGAATTAGGTAAGAATTTAGAGAGCCAAGGTCACACCGGAGCTTTGAGCTACGTTCTTTTCTATATTTTCTCTCTCAGAAATGGACATACAGATACATCTAAAAAAATAGAGGGTATGTAGCACTTGATGATATAAGTGAAATCTGATAAAAGTGCCTTGAAAACTAATTATTAATTAATTTCAAAATAATCATAATGAGAATATTGATACAAGTTAAGTTTAAAATATTTAAATACTGTGGGTACTTAAAGGTCTCTTGATAAATATTACATTAAGAAAGTTCCAGTGTTAAAAGTTAGCAATTTTTATAACAATATATAACACTCCAATCCAGATGTTGTGAAATATTTCCAAATCCTTAAAAATTTCCCCCCTAAAGAAAAAGTCACTTATGTAGGAAATTACTTTTCTCACTGAATTTGGCATCTAAATTTATTTGAGTTGAGCACACAAATGTAGGTGGCCTGGAGAGAATTATAGTATGGAAAGAAACAGACAATCCTATTTGTTTCAATGGATGGACCAGAAGCCATCTCCCATGCCTTCCTGTGGCCATTACATAGAAGTAATTGTGACTGGAATTCTAGGCTATAGAATTTAGGTTACAGTAGGGCCAGCTGCAGAAGATGAAACACAGACAATTTTATAGTGAAACAATGGTTCAAATAGTCAAGAATGTCCTCACCCAGAAGCAAGAGAGATAAACTAAATTAACTGTGGAAAAGTTTAAGAAATAAGGAATCTCCAATCCATATGATCTTGCATCTTTGTCCTACTACCACAAGCATCCCTGAGGCAGGAAAAACAGCAACACACAAGCAAACAGATCTGCTAACAACACTGGCCTCCTCATTCAGATTACATCATAATGAGAAACACCAGGGTGGTTGTGACCATGCTCACTAATGGCCTCCAGGCCAGTCTCCACCATGCTCTCACTTAAGGAATTGCTCTTTATCTGGGCAGATTCCCCAAACAACAGGAAACCAACATATTCTGACTTTTCTTTGTTAGGTTAACCCTGG